>NC_141003.1:28072278-28299778 GCF_052327205.1 Somniosus microcephalus
AGGATCAATCACACTAATAGGGGTAGTCTACAGACCACCTAATAGTGGAAGGGAGGTGGAGGAAGAAATATGCAAACAAATTAGGGAAATTAGTAAAAAAACATAGAATAAGAATAAGAATCATGGGGGATTTCAACTACTCTAATACTAATTGGACAGAAGAGGTAGGTAAAGGGGATAAGGGAATAGACTTCCTACAATGTGTACAGGACTCCTTTCTAACCCAATATGTAAAAAGCCCAACAAGGGAGGATTCGCTATTGGATCTAGTAATGGGGAATGAAACAGAGCAGATGAGAAGTAAAAGTAGGGGAAAATCTAGGCAATAGTGACCATAATATAATACACTTTAAAATAATAATTTAGAAGGACATAAGTGTGACGAAGACCAGGGTAATAGATTGGAGAAAATCTGATTTTGAAGGGCTGAGAATAGAACTTGGGAAAATAAAATGGGCAACAATATTGGCAAACAATGATATAGAACAGCAATGGGAAACAGTGTTCAACAGAGTCCAGGAAAAATATATTCCGCTAAAAAACAAGAACAAACTAAACACTAATGAGATACCATGGATGAATAAAGCCATAAGGGAAAAATTAAGGGTAAGGAAAGAGGCATACATTAAGTACATGAACAGTAGGGGAGAGCATGATAACAGAAAATATGAAGAGATTAGAAGAGAAGTCAAAAAAACAATTAGGAAGGCAAAGAGGAACTATGAAATTAAATTATCAAGGAGCATAAAACAAAATAGTAAAATATTTTACAGGCACATCAATAAAAAAAGGAAGGCCGGGATGGGAATAGGGCCACTAAGGGATGGACAGGATAATACCACAGGTAATGATAGAGAGATGGCAGAAATATTAAATAATTATTTTGCTTTAGTATTTACCAGGGAGATAGAACAGGTGAACATGACATTGGATCATGAGGTTAATAATGAAATAACTGCTTTTAAAATAAAAAGAGGAGATATATTAAATAAACGAATCAAACTCAAAGAGGAAAAAAACCCCGGTCCAGATGGATTACATCTGTGCATTTTAAAAGAATCTAGGGAAGAGATAGCAGAGGCATTACTACACATATTTAATAATTCATTAGAAAAAGGTGTAGTGCCAGAAGACTGGCAGATAGCTAACATAATACCTATATTTAAGAAGGGAGATAAAACATGTCCAGGGAACTATAGACCAGTCAGCTTAACATCGGTGGTAGGAAAAATAATGGAATCCCTTCTAATGGAGAAAAAAGAACATCTAGAAACCAAAATATAATAATGAATAGTCAGCATGGATTTCAAAAGGGAAAGTCTTGCTTGACCAACCTCATTGAATTTTTTGAAGAGGTAACAGAGAGAATAGACAAGGGTAATGCAGTAGATGTAATTTATCTAGATTTTCAAAAGGCCTTCAATAAGGGACCACATAATAAACTAATGAATAAGGTCAGAGAATGTGGAGTCAGGGGACAAGTAGCAGAATGGATAGCTAGCTGGCTTCAAGACAGAAAGCAGAGCGTAGGGGTAAAGGATAGCTATTCACAGTGGCAGAATGTGGGTAGTGGTGTTCCACAAGGATCAGTGCTGGGACCACTGTTGTTTTTATTAACAACTTAGACTTTGGAATCAAAAACACAATTTTTTAAATTTGCAGATGGCACCAAATTGGAGGACTGAGGAGGACTGCAACAAATTACGGGAAGATATTAATAAACTTGCAGAATGGGCATGTAATTGGCAAATGAAATTCAACACAGATAAATGTGAGGTATTACATTTTGGTAGGAAGAATAGGAAGTTCACTTGGAGGGTGCGAGTCTGGGTGGGGTAGAGGAGCAAAGGGATCTCAGAGTACAAATACACAAATCATTAAAAGTAGCGACACAGGTTAACAAGGCCATAAAAAAAGCAAACCAGGCACTAGGATTTATTTCTAGAGGGATAAAATTGAAAAATAGTGAAGTTATGCTAAACTTGCATTGAACCTTGGATACATCACACTTGGAGTACTAAGTACAATTCTGGCCGCCATATTATAAAAAGGATATAGAGGCATTGGAAAGGGTGCAGAGAAGATTTACAAGGATGATACCATAACTGCGAGGGTGTACCTATCAGGAAAGGATGAACAGGCTGGGTCTCTTTTTGCTTGAGAAGAAAAGGCTGAGGGGCGACCTAATTGAAGTTTTTAAAATTATGAAAGGTTTTGATAGAGTAGATACAGAGAGAGTGTTTCCACTTCTGGGGAACAGCATAACTAGAGGCCATCAATATAAGATAGTCACCAAGAAATCCAATAGGGAATTCAGAAGAAACTTCTTTACCCAGAGAGTGGTGAGAATGTGGAACTCGCTCCCACAGGGAGTAGTTGAGGCAAATAGTATAGATGCATTTAAGGGGAGGCTAGACAAGCATATGAGGGAGAAGGGAATAGAGGGTTATGCTGATAGAGTTAAATGAGGAAAGACGGGAGGAGGCTCGAGTGGAGCATAAATGCCGGCATGGACTGTTTGGGCCGAATGGTCTGTTTCTGTACCATATATCCTATGTAATCCTATGTAAGTACTTAATTGGCTGTAAAGTGCTTTGGGATGTCCTGAGGATGTGAAAGGTGCTATATAAATGCAAGTTATGTCAACATGAACTGGCAGTAAATTGACAGTCTCAATCAGAGTAGCCAACAAGATGACTGCTCTTGGAAATGATAAGTTCACACTGCTTCCTGAGTGAGGCTGGAGATTAAATATGAAAATAGAGGTCATTTGGCCCATTAAACCTGTTTCTTTCACAGACAATGTGCCATGTCATAAACTCTATTTGCTCTCCTGAAGGAGTTTACTAAAACCACAAATGAAACTCACAGGAAGTGTCTGCCTGGCACCCGAAGTGAAACTAAGGAATATCAGTCAAGTATTCCCACCTATGTTATTCAATTCTGACCAGTTTCATGGGCCCCGGGTTTAACTGCCCCCACCTGGTGGAGACTGGGTGGAGGGGCAGTTAAAAGATGGGTGTCAGTTACCCCCACCGATCCCGAGTCCCTCCTGCCGTATCCCCAATATTAACCTGCTCTCTTGAGCAGGGCGAGCAGGAAACCCGCAGCAAGGAAGCGGGTCCTGTTTTAAATATGCAGATCAGGTCCGATGGTGTCATCCAATCTGCAATATCAAGCAGAGGCCTGAGCAGGGGGGTGGGGAAGCGGCAGAACCTGCCGGGAACCAGATCCTGGGTCAAGAGAGGCCCAGAAGATAAGTCTAAAATTTATTTTTCAGGTTTTCTTGTGGGACAGGAGTGCTCCTCTGGGTCCCAGAAGGAAGCTTTGGGCCTCCCTTGAACTGGGCTACTGCCCTCTCCCCGATCACTGCATGACATCCACCCCACCTAATCATGGCTCCATTCACAGCCTGCCCCCACCCAATCGTGGCCCTGAGCTTCCTCGCCCCCCCCCCCCACCCCCACTACCTGTTTGGTTGCGCTGCCGCCCACCAACCAGGCTGTCAATCTGTCTGGCAGTTGGGCGGGAGACAAAGCATTTTCTTTAAATGAGGCCCTGGTGTTAAGATCAACAGGGCCTCCATGTCCCCGATCTTGCCGGGTTTTCAACGCGCTACGGCGCTCCCTGCACCCCCTGCCTACCCCTTCCTCCCCGGATCTCCATTAATATCGGGGTCATGGTCTAAACAGGACAGAGACTTCCATGTTGATAGAATATTCCATTTCCACTTATTGCTGTAATCTTCATTCCCATTCTTAACCACTTAGTTAGCCAGCTCTTCTGTCATAGAGTTATCCAAGACAATATTAGCAACATCTAGAACTGTGTGGGACAAAAATGATCCCTCATCTGTAAGGGGTGATTCACCTCCAGTGTGGAGCAGCACTGTAAGGAATGCATCTCAGGAAATCACGGGTGCATACCCCATGATTTATCACCCAAATATTACAGGCTGTGTGAATGTGATTTTCTTCGATGCGCTTCCTATGCCATTGTTTATGGGAAGCCCTGGATTGTGAAACAACTCCTTTCTTTTCAAACTGACCTACTGAGGTTCATCTTTTGCACTCTCAGGGGCTCATTTCGACTTTGGGTGATATTGTAAAATGGGCAATATCGATTCAGCCACCAATTATACATCGCTCCTGATTTTAATTTCCATTAACGGCAGCTGTTTTACATTATCACCCAAAGTCAAAATTTCCCCCATATTCTGTGATTAAAATATAAATTAAATGACCTGTTTACATTTACTTACCTACCGATGCCTTTCAATCTTCTTTTCTCCAATGTGAATTACTATTTTGTGACTGTCTCTTTATAACTCAGAGCCCAAAGTCTCAAAATTATTCTTGTCACTATTCTTTGAAATGTCCAGTGCATCGATGTCCTTTGGACAATGCAGGACCTAAACCTGCACACAATACTCCAAATGTGAACTCACCAATGATCTATACAAAGTTAGAATAGCTTGTTTTGGCTTATAATTAAATACTTTTGAGATGTACCCATGTACTTGGTGAGCTTTGTTAATATTAGCTTCACATTGACTGGACATTTTCAGTGACTGTCGATAATCACTCCTCAAATTCTTTCCCTTTTCCACTTTTTCTAATCGACGGCAATCGATACTTTATTCTCTGGCTGCTAACCAGAGTGAAAACGTTGGTGCGAGTATGAAATCGGTTTCACTCACATTAGCAACCCGAGGAAAATATGCCCCTCGGTGTCTCAATGTATGACGGCTTCTATTCAAATGATCATTACCTTACACTTATCGACATTAAAATCCGCCTGCTATTCCTTAGTACATCTGATTGTTCAGATATTTTTGAATTTTCCTGACACCAGTCACTTGGTCATGTAGGGCTAGACTATCTGCTTGTTAACAGTAAATAGGCAGAAATCTAGCCCTAGCTTCTTGTGGCGAACAGATTTTATTATATCACTGCCGTCCTCCATATTGTTTATGAATAAAATAGAGAGCTGGTGTGAATTCTGCTGCGGCCTTTTGAATGGCCCCACACCTTTAGCAGGCTAAAGACAACAGAGCGGACTGATTACCTTTTGCCTGGAGACAGATTGGCTTCCTTTGACATTGGTGAGTGTTTTTTTCCTTTGGCCTGGCGTGGCCTTGGGACACCTCAGGTGTAGCAGATGTAGTCCGGTGCGCCTCACAAATGCAGATTGGGGCAGGCATCTCTGAAGTACCCATGCAGGTATCAGGGACCACTTCGACCATGCTAATAACTCCATCTCTGCAATTTGGGATAGGGTTTACGGCCTTATTTTTGGGTGGATGGGGGGGTCCCATCCCACTGTACTGGCAGAACGGGACCCCAGAATTTCAAACCCTCGTTTTTCACTCTCTGCTTTAATTTTAAGGACCAGTAAATTTGACTAAAGAATACATTAACTATTGTTTCTTACACAGAACTATGAATCTAGTTATTTGCTAACTCTACCAGAAACATAGAAAAAATAGCAACAGGAGTCGGCCATTCGGCCCTTCGAGCCTGCTCCGCCATTCAATATGATCATGGCTGATCCTCTATCTCAATACCATATTCCCGCTCTCTTCCCATACCCCTTGATGCCTTTTGTGTCTAGAAATCTATCTATCTCCTTCTTAAATATATTCAGTGACTTGGCCTCCACAGCTGTCTGTGGTAGAGAATTCCACAGGTTCACCACCCTCTGAGTGAAGAAACCTCTCATCATCGTTGTTTATAGACATGCGGCTTATTTTGAATTCATCGTGTGCCGAGCTCATTTGTTAAAACAATGTTCACAGAAAGGAATTGGAAGAAAGCCAAAACTAACCTGTATATTGCTGCACAGCAGGGAAAAAGAAAACAGAGAATTTAATGTTAATATCATTTCTGGAATGTATGCATTTCAAAGCTGTAATTTGCACATAGAATTTAGAAAACAAATTTCAATACTTACTTGGCTTCTGACATTTTGACCTGTACGATAACAAAATAGTGGTCTGTTAAATTCATTTCAAATGTTATATTTTTATCATCTTCCAACATTCACAATGCCGCTGTAAGAGATTCTGATGTAGTATACTGTATTCACATGCTATTTTGTAAGTACAATTACTGTGCCTTATTGTATAGAATTATTAAGTCCTGTATTTATTTTCATATTGTTCAAACATGAAGTGCAGCAGGCAGTTCAATTGTTGAATTTGTTAAGAGTTTGTCAACACATAATCGTGTTTTAAAAAAAAGCATATTTTTGTTAGCTTGGCTCATTTGGCAGCTCACTACTGCGTCAGATGGTATTGGAATCAAGTCCCACCCCAGGAACTTAGCACATAATCTACAATTTGCATGAGACATTAAACTGAAGCCCTGTCTGCTTGTTCGGGTAGATGTTGCACTATTCGAAGGCGAGCAGGGAGTTCTCCCAATATCTGGCCAGCATATCTCAGTCAACAGCACCAAAAAAGGGGTGTTTATGGCATTCTGCTTTGTACAATTGGCTGCTGTGTTTTACCTACATAACAACAATGGTCGCAGTTCAAATGTAATTGGCTGTGAAACGCTTTGCAATGTCCTGAGGATAAAGTTCTATAGAAATACAAGGTCATTCATGTATCAAATGCTGATCATCACATCTCTCTGTTTTATTTATTGGCTCCATTGCTTCATTTATGCAACACAGCTCCAGTGGATCAGGCTACATAAGACTTTTTGTGAATAAGAGGCGTGATTGGCCCACCCCGATTTTAACTCAGGTTGGGAATCTGGGGTGCATGATCCGAAGTGGGCAGTGCCATCCCGGAGCATGCGGCCCAGGAAATTTTAACTTCCTGACCTCATTTACACACCTCGACAATGACTCCCGCCCGAGACAGGCAGGAATGACGTCACCGCCGGTGGGCGGGAGTCAAAATTTGTGTGGGGGAGGGTCAGGCCGCTGCTGGGAACCCACGGAAGTTGTCCCCACTAAGGTAAATAAGGCATTGGGTTAGATCGGAAAGTCCGCAATCAGGGAGAGGGGAAACCCGGGACCAGGGAGGCCCAAGGTATCCACAAGGAACCGTATAAAAATATTTTAGAATCGCAGTTACTTGGGCTTTCCTGGCAGGTTGGAGACTATGTGGACCTTGGTCGGGCAATGATTAAAATGGCGTGTGCAGCCCGATGTTGTCATTGAAATGAAGTCCCCATTCCTCTGGGGCAGCCATGCTTCCTGTGATTCAGGCAAGTGCCAAAGGTAGGGGCGGGAACGTGTCAGGAACGCGGGGTGAACCCCTCCATCTTACATAAGAACGTAAGAAATAGGAGCAGGAGTAGACCATTTGGCCCCTCGAGCCTGCTCCGCCATTCAATAAGATCATGGCTGATCTTCTACCTCATCTCCACTTTCCTGAACTATCCCCATATCCCTTAATTCCCTTAATATTCAAAAATCTATCGATCTCTGTCTTGAATATACTCAACGACTCCACAGCCCTCTGGGCTAGAGAAATCCAAAGATTCGCCACCTTCTGAGTGAAGAAATTTCTCCTCATCTCAGTCCTAAATAGCCAGCCTCTTATTCTGAGACTGTGACTGTAGCTCTCCCACCTGCACTGTTGCCGCCGGAGACACTATTGTTTCTGCTGTTTTCTCGTCCTCCCATTAAGCCGCATTCATATTTCAATGACATTAAGATGTTTATTACTAGCAATTGCAGTTGTTCCAGTGGGAAAATCCCCCACTTTGGGGCTGTAAATCTTTCCGCTTGTATAATAATTTCAGCCCCTTGCGGTCAGGAAGAGTTAGTGATTTGCTTTTATACATGTGTTTTGTGATGAATGAGTTTCCTGACGTGTGCGTCATGCTTGTCGCTCTATTTCGGGGCCAAACACAGCAGATAAAAATCACTATCATCCTGGGACAACCGACCTAAAACAGGAAAGCACTGATTCATGTAAAGGGAAACAATTTATTTTCAGTTTGTGTTGGTCTAATATTTAGACCCACGTATTCACTTTAACAGTTTGTTAGGGGAGTTAATAGCTTATGCCACAAAGTGGGAAAATGATCATTTATTCTGTTTCCAAGCTATTTTATATCTATAACCACTTTCATTCAGTTCCATATTCTAAACAAATTTAAACAAAAAATACAAGTGTCGAAGTAGGCCCTCTGTGAAAAGCAGATTGTTTAGAAAAAACTTGTCAAACTTCAAAAACAAATTGCAACTATCTTACATTTTACATCGTAGTGTGTTATGTCTTAATATGTTAAAAATAAAAATTGTCGTTATACAGGGTTTAAAAATTGCTTCACCTAACAAACAGAGCAAGTTCCTTTCAGATAAGTGGACCTTACCTTGTTCTTTGTTGTGAAGACTGAGGAAGAATTGTAATGTAGTGGGCGATAAGGGCAGGTTTGCATTTATTGTTGCTGCTCATACTCTTGACTTTCCATGAGTGGTTGGTTAAAATAGCACCACATGATTGGCATTGCTTTGTCCTGACATTGTAGAGCATGATTTTCTCTCGTAGTAGTCCAGTGATTTGCAAATACCTGCCGTCATCTCTCAGACACATTCCTTTTATAGATGCAATTGGCTACCACATAGACATTGCTATTGACCAGGGAACGATGTTAAACTGACTTTACAATTGTTAGAGAGAACCGAGCTTACTGTGTTAGGAAGATGCAAGTATGACAACTTTTTAATTTGGTGAACAGCTAAATGAGTCCTTGCCAATGTTCCCTCTTATATTTTTTTGGGTGCGTGGACCCTTTAAGGGGCTGCACGGTCCATTCACAGGAAACTTAACATTGAAAAAGACGGACCCGGTCTGCAAGGGACTGGCAGAGAGCTATGCAGCTGTTCAGCTTGTAGGGAACGTTGGTTCTTGCCTATTTGTTTGCCTATCGAAATCAATTGTGTCAATAGCTGTTTCGGCATCAAACAAACCCCACTCACGATGCCCTAGAGATCAGGTGTGTCAATAGGTGTGTCACTATAGAACAAACTCCACTCACTCTACCCTGAAGATCAGGTGTGTCAATAGGTGTGTCACTATAGAACAAACTCCACCCACTCTACCCTAGAGATCAGGTGTGTCAATAGGCGTGTCACTATAGAACAAACCCCGATCACTGTACCCTAGAGATCAGGTGTGTCAATGGGTGTGTCACTATAGAACAAACTCCACTCACTCTACCCTAGAGGTCAGGTGTGTAAATAAGTGTGTCACTATAGAACAAACACTACTCACGTTGCCCTGGAGATCAGGTGTGTCACTAGGTGTGTCACTATAGAACAAACTCCACTCACTCTACCCTAGAGGTCAGGTGTGTCAATAGGTGTGTCACTATAGAACAAACTCCACTCACTCTACCCTAGAGGTCAGGTGTGTCATTAGGTGTGTCACTATAGAACAAACTCCACTCACTCTACCCTAGAGATCAGGTGTGTCAATGGGTGTGTCACTATAGAACAAACTCCACTCACTCTACCCTAGAGATCAGGTGTGTAAATAAGTGTGTCACTATAGAACAAACACTACTCACATTGCCCTAGAGATCAGGTGTGTCACTATAGAACAAACTCCACTCACTCTACCCTAGAGGTCAGGTGTGTCAATAGGTGTGTCACTATAGAACAAACTCCACTCACTCTACCCTAGAGATCAGGCGTGTCAATAAGTGTGTCACTATAGAACAAACTCCACTCACCCTACCCTAGAGATCAGGTGTGTCAATAGGTGTGTCACTATAGAACAAACTCCACTCACTCTACCCTAGAGATCAGGCGTGTCAATAGGTGTGTCACTATAGAACAAACTCCACTCACTCTACCCTAGAGGTCAGGTGTGTCAATAGGTGTGTCACTATAGAACAAACTCCACTCACTCTACCCTAGAGATCAGGTGTGTCAATAAGTGTGTCACTATAGAACAAACTCCACTCACCCTACCCTAGAGATCAGGTGTGTCAATAGGTGTGTCACTATAGAACAAACTCCACTCACTCTACCCTAGAGATCAGGTGTGTCAATAGGTGTGTCACTATAGAACAAACTCCACTCACTCTACCCTAGAGGTCAGGTGCGTCAATAGGTGTGTCACTATAGAACAAACTCCACTCACTCTACACAAGAGATCAGGTGTGTCAATAGGTGTGTCACTATAGAACAAACTCCACTCACTCTACCCTAGAGATCAGGTGTGTCAATAGGTGTGTCACTATAGAACAAACTCCACTCACTGTACCCTGGAGATCAGGTGTGTCAATAGGTGTGTCACTATAGAACAAACTCCACTCACTCTACCCTAGAGATCAGGTGTGTCAATAGGTGTGTCATTATAGCACAAACTCCACTCACGCTGCCCTGGAGATCAGGTGTGTCAATAGGCGTGTCACTAGAGAACAGACTCCACTCACTCTACCCTAGAGATCAGGTGTGTCAATGGGTGTGTCACTGTAGAACAAACTCCGCTCATGTTGCCCTAGAGATCAGGTGTGTCAATAGGTGTGTCACTATAGAACAAACTCCACTCACTCTACACAAGAGATCAGGTGTGTCAATAGGTGTGTCACTATAGAACAAACTCCACTCACTCTACCCTAGAGATCAGGTGTGTCAATAGGTGTGTCACTATAGAACAAACTCAACTCACTCTGCCCTGGAGATCAGGTGTGTCAATAGGTGTGTCACTAGAGAACAAACTCCACTCACTCTACCCTAGAGATCAGGTGTGTCAATAGGTGTGTCACTATAGAACAAACTCCACTCACTGTACCCTGGAGATCAGGTGTGTCAATAGGTGTGTCACTAGAGAACAAACTCCACTCACTCTACCCTAGAGATCAGGTGTGTCAATAGGTGTGTCATTATAGCACAAACTCCACTCACGCTGCCCTGGAGATCAGGTGTGTCAATAGGCGTGTCACTAGAGAACAGACTCCACTCACTCTACCCTAGAGATCAGGTGTGTCAATGGGTGTGTCACTGTAGAACAAACTCCGCTCATGTTGCCCTAGAGATCAGGTGTGTCAATAGGTGTGTCACTATAGAAGAAACTCCACTCACTCTACCCTGAAGATCAGGTGTGCCAATAGGTGTGTCACTATAGAACAAACCCCACTCACTCTACCCTAGAGATCAGGTGTGTCAATAGGTGTGTCACTATAGAACAAACTCCACTCACTCTGCCTTAGAGATCAGGTGTGTCACTAGGCGTGTCACTATAGAACAAACTCCGCTCACTCTGCCCTGGAGATCAGGTGTGTCAATAGGTGTGTCACTGTAGAACAAACTCCACTCACTCTGCCCTGGAGATCAGGTGTGTCAATAGGCGTGTCACTATAGAACAAACTCCACTCACTCTGCCCTAGAGATCAGGTGTGTCAATATATGTGTCGCTATAGAACAAACTCCACTCACTCTGCCCTGGAGATCAGGTGTGTCAATAGGCGTGTCACTATAGAACAAACTCCACTCACTCTGCCCCAGAGATCAGGTGTGTCAATAGGTGTGTCACTATAGAACAAACTCCACTCACTCTACCCTGGAGATCAGGTGTGTTAATAGGTCTGTCACTATAGAACAAACTCCACTCACTCTGCCCTGGAGATCAAGTGTGTCAATAGGTGTGTCACTATAGAACAAACTCCACTCACTCTGCCCTGGAGATCAGGTGTGTCAATAGGTGTGTCACTATAGAACAAACTCCACTCACTCTGCCCTGGAGATCAAGTGTGTCAATAGGTGTGTCACTATAGAACAAACTCCACTCACTCTGCCCTGGAGATCAGGTGTGTCAATAGGTCTGTCACTATAGAACAAACTCCACTCACTCTGCCCTGGAGATCAGGGCCTAGAAATTGGGTTTTGGCGCAGCGACGGCTTTAGCGCCGGAAGTTAGTGCCGGAGCTAAGTCGCGCTGGGCGGGCCAAAAATTCACTAGTTCTGCGCCCAAACGGCTGCCGGCGCTGCTGAAAGCTGTTTGCGCCTGAAAACTGGCGCTACGCGCTGAATTGCGGCGCTATTCCGGCGCTGCGGCGCCCGCTGCGGTGCGGCAGGTTCGGGAAGTGCAGGCCTCCTCCTTCCCTTAAGGAGGAGCTGCCTGCACCCGGCCGCGGCCCGCGAAAATCATTGTAAAAATGAGCCCGGCACCCCGGACAAGTGCCGGGCTTGCATCTGTCCCGGGCGGGGGGGGGGGGAGAAGTCCGGGGAGGGAGCTGCGGCCAGGCGGCCGGCGGGAAAGCGGCCGGCCGCCGCGTGGCCTTTAATGCGCCGGCGCAAAGTCCAGTAAGGCACCTCTGCCAGAACGTTGCTTGCGGCTGCCACGGGCGAGGCGGCCGCAAGTCAATTTCGGAGTTCGGGCGGATTACCATGGCAACCGGGACGCTGCGCACACCGATGACGTCATCGGTGCCGGCGCAGCGCTAACGGCCTAACGCCGATTTAGGGACCCACTCAATTTCCAAACTGGCCATAACTCCGGCGCTAGGCCCTCTAGCGCCTCAAAAGCGGCGCTAAGCCTACCGAATTTCTAGGCCCAGGTGTGTCAATAGGTCTGTCACTATAGAACAAACTCCACTCACTCTACCCTGGATGTGTCAATAGGTCTGTCACTATAGAACAAACTCCAGTCACTCTACCCTAGAGATCAGGTGATTCAGCACAGAGAAAACACACTCCGAATTAAAATTGTGACCTCTTTCTGAAATGAGACAAAATGTGTTTTAAAATGTTTCAACGGTCCTATTGTGACAAAGAGATTTAAATTACAACCATAGGGCCTGTATATCTTTGGTAACATTTCCTCACTTTTATCTTGAGAAAGATAATCATTGTTGCACACAAAATAGAAATAATGGGGTAGCAATTGGTATATGTTGTGTCATTTGTCAGATAGCAATTTAAAGTGGGACAGCCTGCGCCCAGTCTGCGCAAACCATTCAGCCCCAAAACTAAAATCTAGCCCAGTGATTTTTGATAAGGATTTGTGGAAACTGCTGGATGGAAATACAGGCCAGGAAATGAAAGTAAAATGTGTGTCATTTATGGATTAATGCTGGTAATCCCCTGCTCAGTGGGGGAGTGTGCTGTAGGTTCCCTCTGCTGCCGATTTTAGAATTGTTCCATTGTACTTCCAGTAATGATTAATTCAGTGAGTGAGTGGTAAATCTATGGAATGGGCTCCCTAAGGCAACAATGGAAACAGATAATGTTGGTTCATTCAGATTCAAGTTAGATCGATTTTTTCAGAAAATAACATTTTGGGATACAGTATTTGAGACAGGACATATGTTAAGCGTAGCATGCTTGGGAGGAACAGGTGACTTTGGACCTATGGTTCCCAAAGCTCTCCACCATTGGGATTTTCCTCGTGTCATGTCTGGATCTGTTGTAGACTAATTGATAGAGATTGATTGCCATGATCAGTCAACAACTCCATTATTGTTCTATCATCTGACTGCCAGCATGGTAGAAGGCGTGGTCTATTTTTGCCCAGCAATTTCTATGTTCCTACGATGCTGACCTCAAACACAGAAGTATTCGGTGACATGAACAAGTATATTTCCATTGTATTTTGGATCCCTGGTTTCATCCAGAGCCAATAATCTTTTTGCCATTGATCCTAATGTTTCCTATTATTTCTTATTCCTAATAAGAATATATAATGATGTATGGATGTTGATTGGATAGAGTGCTTGTATTCACAAGATCATTTTACCCAGAATCTTAATTGATCATTGCTCCAGGGGCAAATGGAAATGACTCCCAAAGTGCAATGTGCAATTTGCTGCACCACCTTTGTGCCAAGTCATAAAAACTGATTTTTAGCACTTTGACACGTGTGTACCAAGGTAAAATAAATTAAAAATAACAAATGTGAGTGGCTCAGTGGGCATTATGTGTATCACTCCTGCCATCACTACAGAAGGTGACAATAAACTATCAAAGTATTGAATACAGTTCTAGATATCTTGTTATAAAAGCCATGGAAGAGGTACAGTGAATAGTCGCCGGAATTATACAAGGAATGACTGGGTATAGTTATGAAGAGAGGCTCAAAAATGTAAAAGTGAGGAGTCAACCTTGACTTTGTGTGATAATGTAAAATAGGTGATAGCGAATCGGCAGCCTGTTGTACAGGAAACTCTCTTTTAATCGGCACCTAAATCTCTGTTAACCGGCAAAATTCAGGAGTAGGTTCAGATAAGTTTTACTTCATATTAGTGGCAGTTCCTGGATCTGTGGCTGTGTAACTGGGGTTCGTGCACTTGTTGCTAAGCAACAGGGACGCTTGGTCTGCGGCCGGAGTTCCTGCACATGTTGCTAAGCAACAGGGAAGCCTGGATTTGTTGCTGTGCACGGAGCTCTCCTACCTTTTAACTATATCTCTCTGTAATCTGGACTTTTTGCTAAACTGGCACCACGCCAATCCCGTTGGTGTTGGATAATAAAGAGTTTCCTGTACATCTCTCCTGAAGTGGCTTCAGTGGAAATAAAAATCGGGAGAGCTGTAAAACGGGCTGCCAATTCACTATCATTTTACACTATCGCACAGAGTCAAAAGTACCCCCAGAAGCTTGGAGTAGGAACATTTTGAAAAGGGTAAATGGTGAAATATTGCTTCCCCTGGTTGGCAAATCGGTAACAAGGAGGCATAGACTCGGGGTATCACTGGATGAAGAAAGGGGAACACACAAGACACTTTTCACACAGAGGGCTCGTAGCACATGCAATGCTTTACCACAAGTGGTGATTGAGACTGAGATTATCACATCATTTAAAAGAGAATTGGATAAGTGAAAAGAATCTAAAAGGATATGGGAACAGGGCAGGGGAATGGAATTTAAGAGGACAGTTGACAGGGTGAATGGTTTCCTTCTGCTCTATAATTTCTTCGATTCTATTACTGCAAGTAACAGATTCTGGAATTTGTAAACAGATATATTTGTGTATTCACAGCCACACATCAGGACTTGGATTTCGCAACAGAGCTGCAGCGATTCATTTACCTGAATGTGTCTTTTAAATTGTCAACTTTTTGTAAAATTTTCAAGCCATAGCTTTCACCAAGTATGCAGATTGACAGTGTCTTTTAAAAAGGAACTTGCAGATCAGATGATATTCATGGATCCGTTTGTTCTCCCTTGCAACTGAAATATTTCTGGGTTTTGAACTTCTTAAAACTAGCACAAATAGATTGGTAAGTGGCTTGCAATCATCTTCTGCTGTAAAACTTGACATAACCTGTGTCTGTGGTACTGCACACGATTTGATGCTTAATTCAGTCTATTTTTACAAGTATTTAACATCATCCTCATATTGTTCAGAAATTCAGAAAAATAGCTGCAAGTTTCTCATTACAGTCCCCACCACTTATAAAGGGCGTGCTCGTGCAAATGTGATTTCCCCACGATACGCAATGGCCGGTATAACGTGGTAACGCTACTACAGTACTCTACTATATAACAAGAATGTGGCTAGCTTCCAGCTCCACTCTGACCTACAGCTTTATTTAAACTTCAGTCAGTGCTTAGTACAAACTGTAACCCCACACCACTTAGAGGGGATTAGAATGGCTTTAGTACACAAAAGGTAATTGAGCATTAATGAAGTGTTACTTAATTATAGAAAATGCTGGAAATACTCAGCAGGTCAGGCAGCATCTGTGGAGAGAGAAACAGAGTTAACGTTTCAGGTCGATGAACTTTCATAACCAGGTTCTGACGAAGGATCATCGACCTGAAACGTTAACTCTGTTTCTCTCTCCACAGATGCTGCCTGACTTGCTGAGTATTTCCAGCATTTTCTGTTTTTATTTCAGATTTCCAGCATTCACAGTATTTTGCTTTTGTTACTTACTTATGTTTGTTCGTGCGTTCAGTGTATCCTAATGAGGTGCGAACTTGTGAGTAAGCACTGCTGTTTCTGCCGGAAGTAAATGGAGCACTTAAGACGCTATAACCGGCAACTTTGAAATAGACATTAATGTGAATGGCTATCGCTTTTTGGCCGATAGAAGTGACTGCTCATTTTAAACATGGATGTTTTAAGTGGTGGGGACTGTACTACTAAATGTCTCCGGATCAGTGTCTCTTCTTAGGCAGTCACTCGGAACCGAGGATGACTTGCTTTCACATTAAAAATGAGTTCTCAGGTGACTGATGAGTCCAATGCGGGACCTACAGCCTCTGTCACAGGTGGGGCAGATGGTGGTTGAAGGGGCGGGTGGGTGGGGTGCTTGGGTTGACGTGCGCTCCTTGCGCTGCCTGCACTTGGCTTCCGCTTGCTCCCGGCAAAGAGACTCGAGGTGTTCGGCGCCTTCCCGGATGCTTCTCCTCCACTTTGTGTGATCTTGGGCCAGGGATTCCCAGGTGTCGGTGGGGATGTTGCACTTTTTCAAGGAGGCTTTGCAGGTGTCCTTGAAGCGTTTCTTCTGCCCACCTGGGGCTCATTTACCGTATCGGAGCTCCGAGTAGAGCGCTTGTTTTGGGAGTCTCGTATCGGGCATGCGGACGATGTGGCCCGTCCATCGGAGCTGATCGAGCGTGGTCAAAGCTTCGATGCTGAGGATGTTGGCCTGAGCGAGAACACTGATGTTGGTGCGCCTATCCTGCCAATGGATTTGCAGGATCTTGCGGAGGCAGCGTTGGTGGTACCTCTCCAGTGCTTTGAGGTGCCTGCTATACATGGTCCATGGCTCTGAGGCATACAGGAGGGCGGGTATTACTACTGCTCTGTAGACCATGAGCTTGGTGCTGGGTTTGAGGTCCTGATCTTCAAACATTCTCTTCCTCAGGTGACCGAAGGATACACTGGCACACTGAAGGTGGTGTTGGACTTTGTCATCGACGTCTGCCCTTGTTGATAGTAGGCTCCCGAGGTATGGAAAGTAGCCACGTTGTCTAAGGCTTGTCATGGATTTTGCTAATCGGAGGGCAGTACTGTGTGGCGGGGGCAGGTTGGTAGATGACCTTTGTCTTACGGATGTTCAGTGTAAGGCCCATGCTCTCATACGCTTCGGTGAAGGCGTTAACGATGGTTTGACCTCCGAGTGTGTGCAGATGCAAGCGTCGTCTGCATACTGTAATTCGACGACAGAGGAAGGGATGACCTTGGATCTGGACTGGAGGCGACGGAGGTTGAACAGTTTCCCGTTTGTTCTGTAAATTAGCTCCACTCCAGCAGGGAGCTTACTGAGGGTGAGATGGAGCATTGGAGTATTCAAAGAGTGTTACTACATCCGTGAGGCTTTAATCAATGCTGATGGGATGGTGATGATACCAATGCTAAAAAGCAACTAATATCCAAATAAGTCACATGGGAACCTCAGATAGTGATCGGAGTCTCAACACTTCACCCATAAAACTCACACTTTTGAAAAACTGCTCGGAACAAACCATGGCCGGCATTTTAATCTGGTGGCGGGTCGGGAGTGGTAGTGCGGGGCGGGGGGGGGGATGGTCGGGGGGGGGGGATGGTCGGGGGGGTGGGGTGGCCCAGAAACCCGGGAGAACTGGTTTCCCGCAGGCCCTGCTGAATTTAATGGCAGGGCCTTATTAGCATTTGAAAGCTCTGTTCCCTGCCCGCAACCAGCCAAATGGAGAGGCTGGCTGGGGGCGGGTAGGCCTTCGGCACTAGGCCGCAGAAAGTAGAGAGGGAGGGATCAGCGGGGATGGGGTGCGGGGGTTGCTGGTTGGGGGCCGGAGGATGATCAGGGCTGGAGGAGTATCGGAGGGGGTGCGGGGTGGGGTGTGGTCGGGAGTCGAAGGACGATTCAGTATCAATTTTTTGCATTATTTCAGAATCCTTACTCAGAGAGAGGCCATAATTGCTCATGTTGGAAATGGAAATATCACATTGCATTGGAGTGCTCTTCTCAGAGGGTGGCTTAAGAACATATGAATCAGGAGCAGGACTAAGCCGTATGGCCCTTCGAGCCTGCTCCGCCATTCAATAAGATCATGGCTGATCTTCGACCTCATCTCCACTTTCCCGCCCGATCCCCATAGCCCTTGATTTCCCTGGAGAATCCTTAAGTTGCATCGATTGCTGTGTAAAAGGACAGGATCTATGGTGTACCTGACCTGGGAGTGCTTGATGCTAACACTGCATATTAAAAATGAAAAACGTTCAATTTCCAAGCACCAACATCCTTGACCTGAAAGAGCATACAACATTCATGGAAGAAAATCAAAAATAAAGTAAATTCAAAAAACTTTAAACTAAAAAAATGATATGACACTTGTAAGTACTTCATTTGATTGATTTGCTAAGATGTCATCTGGACCTATCTTCATTAAATGTACAAGACTTCATTGAATATGCAAAAAAACATAAGAAGAGAATGGTATCTTTCCCCATCAGCAAGCATCCACCTCTTAAATGATCCCAATGTTTTTTGCTTCTACTATCTGCCTGGTAGACCGTTATGTACATTTCCCACTCTTTGAGTAAACAAGTTTTCCCTGTATGTAAAAATGGATGTAAAATTCTGGTAAACCAATGAAAATAAGGAATCAAATAAAATATATTCACGGCCTTTTAACACCAAGTGTGAGATATATATATAGCTCATATGGCAAGAGAGGCGATTAGCAATGTTCAAATATCCAAGTGCAGATTGGTGAGCTAGGGTAGTTTGGTGTAAGTCCGAGATGCTGCCAGCAAACAATCAAAGTGGACACTAATGTGATCCATAGTTTGTGACTGGTGTCTGCAGTCACATTGTGTGTTGTTTCTCATCTTCCAGAGGTGTAAGAAATGACTGCATCTGACATGTGATGTTCTGAAATGGTTCAATAAGGCCCATTGTTTCAGGGGTAAATTGAGCCCTTTTGAGGGGTCGGCAATCAGGTGTTCGTTTGGGACATTAGATTTGTCCCTGAACTCATTTCAGTGTGCCTCAGGATTAAATGAGACTGTTTTAAGAACATTAGCCCGATGCCCAAAAGGCTTACAAGATTTCAGGTGTATCTTTGGAAGATTCTGCTGGTTCTCATGAATTGCTAAGTTCAGCCATGGTTTGACTGTAACACCAAGTAAAGTAATAGTATTGTGCACAAAGTTACTCACACAATAAGTTACCATTTATAATTATTAGTTTACTCACAGAATAAGCTACTCACTCCATTTTATAATTAAGTTACTCACAGAATAAGTTACTGACTACATTTTAGAATTAAATTGCTCACTAACTTCAATCTGTTATAAACCTGTCCATTTTGTCCATGAGTAATGAAATGGGAGTTCCACTAATCATTGCTTGCAAAGCTTACCAACTTTTCTGATGCATTCTAACCATTGTGTCCTGTCATTTAATGTAAAGTTAAATCTGCTGTCATTGGGGAAAATAGAAAAATATGGGGATTTGGAACATGATCCAATTTTTTTAAAGATCAGGAAGAGGATACAGAAAAGATCATTGTGCTAAATCAGAAGGGAAGTAGAGAATCTGACTGTAAGAAAGCCATGTTAGTTAAATATCTATTTTACAGTTAACTATTACTTTGTGGAGTAGACTACCACCTAGTGCAATGAATGTGGAATCAGTTGAGCTTCAAAACAAAATGCACGGGTTCAGATTTGGAGAGGAAGAAGAGGGATATGGGCTTACTACCAAGGGGGGAAGGAGGTAAACATTGTCTGACAGGGTCCGTACATGGACCTAAACTGAATGACCTATTTTTATGGCTGCGTTTTTACATTTGTACGACAAGTATTATTCATCAAATGTGGGAAGTGTAGATTGATTTGAATGGAGATGGACAGGCTGGCTCCTGTAAATCTTTCCTTTGATGTATGTTGAGCTTTTAATATGAACACAACAGGTGTTAATCCTACCCTTCCAATGTCCAGCCAGAACATGCTCAGAATGCCAACTGGAAGAATAAATGCGCACGCATTTGCCTTTCAGCTCCTGCAGTGACTTTCAAGGCTATGTGCCCTTGCCCTGTGTGTTTATATTAGGAGAAACACTACTATTCATG
This sequence comes from Somniosus microcephalus, assembly GCF_052327205.1. Taxonomy (NCBI): domain Eukaryota; kingdom Metazoa; phylum Chordata; class Chondrichthyes; order Squaliformes; family Somniosidae; genus Somniosus; species Somniosus microcephalus. The sequence goes on from NC_141003.1 coordinate 28,092,255, forward strand.
ACAGCTGCACATAAGTGGCTTTAAAACAATGTTTAGTACCCTTTACACTGAGATACGTGTCAATACAGTGAACCACTTCCTTTCCTGACTCGAAGTACTGCACTACTGGTCTGAGACATGTAGAATGTGCAGTGTAAAGGACAAACTTTGCACCTTAACTAGTACATTTTTACTGTCTTAGCAGAGTGGACAACTTTCGCACAACATTGAATAGACTTTGTAATAAGTTCGTACAGTGTTGTTGCTTAATAACTTTGGATGGATGCAATAAACTAGGATGAAAAGGGTTAATCAGGGATTCTCAGAAGAGATCTGTTAGTATAGTATTATGGTGCTTTTTAAAAAATTGTAGCTGTATAAAATGTTAACTTTTCATATAAGAAACATAATATTGGGCCAGTAATTCCAGTCCCAACGCGTGAGTACGGACGGTGTACTCACGCGTGGGCCCGTTGGAAGTGCTGGATTTCAGCATGCACAGCGCAAGCGTGGGAAACCGGCATTTCCTCTTCATCGAACCAAGGGGTTAAGAGGTCCAACGCGTGCGCGCAGGACTCTGCGCGCACGCGTTGAACTTCTTTCTTTTTGACAGGTTTGGGCGTGTGCAAGGGCCTGAACTTTTTAGAAATGAAAAAAGGAGGCATAAGGAGTGGATTCTTGAAGGTAAGTGGTCTATTATTTAAAATTATTACATTTTTTCCACAGCTTTAAGGACTTTACAGTAAGGTAAGTTTATTTTTAGACCCGATTTCGTAAAAAATTATTTTTTTCAAAAATTTTATTAATTGTTTTAAATAGTTTTTTAAAGTTATTTATAGTTTATTTAATTATTGGGATGTTTTTTAAAATTTTAATTAAAGTTAAACTAGTCTTTTGGGCGCCCGTACTTTTCATGAGTTTGACAGCCTTTACTATCAAACTCATGAATGAGTTTCCCCTCCCCTGATTGGCTGCAGAGTGCTCACCTGATCCCAGCCGGCACATCGTACTAACTACGCCGCTGGATCAGGTGAGCACATCGCGCCGACATCTGAACCAGGCCAGTGACAGGAAATGCGAGCAGGCCCGGGCTTCAGATGTCGGCGCGCAGGGTGAGTGCACATCGGGGGCTTGCACATGCGGCAAGCACCCGATCCTAATCTCTGGCCCAATAATGTAGTTCTAAACCATGATACTTTGAAATAGCTAATCAATGTCTGGGACATTTGGGTAGATGGCACGGAAAGGGAAAGAATATGCTGGGTGAAAGGCAGTTGATGCTTAACTGTGCTGATTGCAAGGGCACCAGCAGCAAAGGCGCACCATCTGCTCAGACAAGTGTGATAAAGTTCATGTGAAAGTTGAGAAACAGAAAGAAGTTGCACGAGAGCAGTCACATCGCAGTGGTAAGAAAGGGTATAAAGGGAAAGGGTCTACACCTAGGCGGGGAGCCACGATGAACCCTCCACAGAAGAAAGAAAACCTCAGTTGGCATGGTTCCCAGGACAGAGATAGTCTGTGTCCTGTTGGTAAGATGGCCCCATAGCAGGAATGTGGCGCAGTGTCATCTTACTGCCATGATCATGTTTGTGCTTTGCTGATAAAGTTGTAGTGTGTCATAAATAAAGATTAAATACATACATATGTGTACTCATGTATGATTCGATAGGCCTGAACTCAAATTATGGGCCAAAAATTGCTGTCGGAGGGGCGCACCTCTGACCCGCGAAAGAATTACGAAAGTACCTGCTGGTGGCCAGGCTGTGAAAACTTGCGGTCTCAGGCCTTGAGGCGGAGGGCAGCGTAATGGCCCATGGATCCCAGGGACGCAGGCGGAGCGGAAGCGTACCTGGGATCACGTGGGCCTGGTCCTCCAATCACAAAGTAGAATTCCATTTTAATCATTTCCGAAGGGAATCCCCTAATGAGATGTAATGGAATCCCAAAACCTGATCTAATTATAATTTAAAGAATTGGAATTTAATTTGTAATTACCTTCATTCCACCAACCTCACTAAAAATCAGTTTAAATTCCTCTAGCAAAGAGCCAACACGGGTATAATAGGTCAAATAGCTTCCTTCTGTGCAGTAAACATCTGTGGTTCTATGGCCTGGATTTTTCCATCAGGGTGGGTTCCCCGCCAGAGGTTGGGACAGGACTTCTGCCTATCACCTTGACACCTCTGTGGCCGTGATCTATTTTCCTGGGATGGGGCAGTTTATCAATACAGGACAGAACAGGAAACCCCCCAGCAAAAGAAAGCCTTTCACTGCCAGGGAGGAAGATGTGGCAGTACTGTAGTGGGACACGTGCGGCAGCACCAGAAGAGGTAGACTGACTCTTAAAGGGGACAAAAGCTCCCAAAAAGGTGAAGAAGAATTGAAGTTTGGTCCTTGGATTAGGCTGAGGCCTGAACAAGGTACATTCTTGGGATGTGAGGAGAGGGAGCGATGTCCACTGGGCCTTCTCTTTCCAAAAGAGGCTTCAGTGGGCCTTCTGCTGCTGCCCCAAGATCTACCACCACCTCTCTCCTGATTGCCCCTTGGCCCAACGACAGGAGCAGTAGAAGGCAGCAGGGAAATTGGGAGGTTTTCTGGGCCTTGAGTCCCCGCCGCCATTTACATGCAGTGGGGCAGTGAAGGGTTGGCTGGCTGCATTGCCTGTTGTGGGACGGAGGGAAATTAAGAGCAGTGTTGGTAACGGCAGGGATGCGGTGGTCTGAACTTGCCTCTCCTTCCTTCTCCCTGAGTCTGAACTTATCTCTTTTCTTGTCCCATGTCTGAATTTGGCATCACTTCCTTCCCCTCATGTCTGGACTTGTCCTTCTCTCCCTCTCCCTGTGTTTGAACGTGTCTCTCTCTCTTTCTTCCTCTCCTATGTGGGCTGAATTCTCTCTCTCCTTAGTTGAAAACACAAGCACAGGATCTGCAGCAGAGGTTCATGAACAGTGTATGATAAAGTACAGTATTCCATCCATGTAGAAGTGGATTCAGGTGAACTGAGCAAGAAAGGGGCGCTATGGATTGCTTTGGCATTGCTCATGGTAAGTTGTTGGATACAGTTGGGCTAAATTTTTGTCTTCACCTCACTGCTTGGGTGATAATCTAGCTGGGCAGATTGCCTGCTCTTTATAGAACCTACTTGATTTTCATTCAATTGAAACTATCGAAATGGAAGTCAGGCGGGTTCTATAAACAGTGGGCGACCTTCCCCACCTGATTATTGCCCAGGGGTGAAGGCGAAGATCTAGTCTATTGTCTGTCTTACTCTCTGTGTCATTTTTGTGTTGCTAGATTTGTGTGTGTCTCTTCCCTTCTCTTCTCATTATTTCTTTATCCGAAGTGCTCCTGAATTCACTGTCCGTAGCGCATCACTGTCGTCATGTACTATCTCCCCACCCATCACTCTGTGCCATCCTGTCTGCTCTCACTTTTTGTCTGTTCATTCCCTGATATGCGCCTTACCATCAGCGCTTCCCATACTCTTCCATCAGTTGCACTCTCTTTTCCCTTTCACGGCTTGCTCTCCTTTTATCATCCAGCTCTCTTTCTCTGTCCCTTCCTTCACTCTTGCTCCTCACCTACCATCACCTTTTCCTTTCTTTCCACTTCCCTCACTGTTGCCCCTCATTTCTTCTCACCATTTCCCTCCTCCTCGTTCGTCCCCTTTCTTCTTTCACTTCCCTTACCCTTTCCTTCTTTTCTTTCCCTCCCTCGCTGTTGTCCCTCACCTCAGGTGACACACAAAAGTTTTATACTTCATGGTGTAACATCAGAGTGTCACATTCATTGTGCAAAACATAATTGTTAGTTATGAGGACTTATAAATGTTATTTACCAACTGACTCAATGTGAATAAATATAAAGCTATTTGATTAAGGTGGTAACTATTAATAAGAAATGAGTAAACACAAAACAGGTGAGCAATTAAATCATTCACTTTTTATTCAAAGCTACCATTTCTAAGTAACAAGTACCACAAGACTGATCAAATAATCAAATAAACTGTTTTAGACAGTTTTTTTCCCACCAATTTTCTTCTTCACTCAAGTAAAATTGTAGAGCTAGAAACAGCATTTATAACAATTCTAGAAATAATAATCATTAAACTTACTCATAAACTTGGTTGTTAGAAATACCTGCAATAAGTTTGCCACAGATAGGCCTAAGCCTGGCTGAGTTGGATTTTTTTTCAAGTTGCAATTTCCTTTCTTGGGCTGTTTATTTCCCATTCCATCACATGTCAAGCATGTATTGTGTGGCACTGGAGTCGTATGTAGGCCAAATCAGGCAAGAGTAGCAGGCTCCCGTTCCTGGATAGGATTAGTGAACCAATCCGGTTTTTACAACATGCCCATTTTATCATGTAACAGCTTACAAATTATCCAGTTTATTGAATTTGATTATCTCAACTCACCACCGTGCTATTTGAACTCAGAATCTCTGGGATGCTCATGCAGTACCATAACCATTAGGCTATATGCCCTTACACTCACCTTTCACAAATTCTGCATCTGTGCATGCACGCATGCAAGTGTGAATGTATATATGGGAGAGAGAAACTGACAGAACTACATCTTAGGAGTCATTTTCATTCCACGCTGGTGGAAATACCATAGCACACCAGCACAGCTCATATCACATGACAACCAGATAGAAATTGTGGGAGAAAGGGATTGAGAACAAGAGGCAGAAAGATTGCTGACAGGGAGTGGTTGGGCAAGAGAAGAATGTTTTTGAAACATTTTTGGTGCTGACCTCAGACATCACAACTCCAGGTTAGTCAGTTACCCAGGCCTAGAACATGGTGAATAACCATCTGGTCAAATGCTGATCCTTGGTGTCAACAGTAGGAAAAAACTGGTTAATATAAGAGTGATCAATTGTAAAAGGAGTGTACCATTACTTATGTTATGGGCAGGCTCTGAATAAATGGCCTGAATTTAAGCATATTTATTTAAATAGAACCTTAGGGGGAATTTTAACCGCCAAAAATGAATGGGTTTGGGTCAGGTGGAATGCTAAAATGTTAAAAATCTCAAATCCAAACCCAACCCACCTCGAACCCGCCCACTTCCGGTTTTAATGGAGGCGAGATTGGGGGGGGGGCAGGCAATCAACCCATTCCCAGGAGGTGGGTCTCTTATTTAAATATTATAATGGGTTTAACCTTGGCCGACTGGGCTTCCCGGGCCTCGGGAAACCTGGCAACTAAAGGGAGGTGACAACTGCAAGATCGAGCAGGTAAGTGCCTTTGCAGCACTGCTTGTGGAACAGGAGGAGCAGCAGTGCTTCCCCACACGCCCCCAGCCCCCAAGATTACCTGTAAACCACTCCCACGATTGGCTGATACCCCCCCCACCCCCCGGCGATTGGACCCCACTACACCTCTCCCCCCCCACCCCGAGGCACGATCTCCCACCGACCCGGCCTTTCCGATCTCTCCAACCCTCCTACCCCCAGGCCCCCTGGTCTTTCCAATCCCTCCCTCCCTCCTCTGCACTCCCTGGCTGCATCCTCTGATCTCCCTCTAGCCCTTCTGATCTGCCCCCGACCCTTCCAATCTCACCCCGATCTTTCTGATCCCCCCCACTGGCCTTTCTGATCTCCCCCACTGGCCTTTCAGATCACCCCCCTGGCCCTGACGCTTCCAATCTCCCCTGGCCTTTCCTATCTCCCCCCTCCAGCCAGCCTTTCCAGTCTCCAACCCCCTAATCCATCCTCCGATCTTACCCCCACCCCCATCTGGCCTCCAATCCCCTCCTCACCTCCGGCCCCCAATCTCCCTCCCCCATGCTCGCCGGCCTTTCCAATCGCTCCCTCCCTGGTGCAGAAGGCCTACCTGCCTGCTAGCCAGCCAGCCTCTCAATCTGACTGCGGCTGGGAAATTGAGACAAAAAATGTTATCAGGTCCTGCCATTCTTCCGGTTTCCCAATCACAAAACAACCCCTCCCGCCCCCACCCCGCTCCCTCCCCAATTCCCCATAAATATCAGGGCTTTAAAGTAACACTAAGTACTGTTGCAGAGATATTTGGTAAAAAGGATTGATGCAAATTCATTTATTCTTTTCTATATATTTTTTATGCCGCGATTTACCCTACCTCGGTGGGCCCGTGGCAGGCGACATCGGTGGCGGGTCCCGGCCCCTCTGTTGGCTCCATCCCGGCCTCCGACATGACTTTCCCCTGAGTGGGCTTGTTAAACCTGCCCAGCGAATTTCCAGACCAATGGAAGGAAGCGGGTCTGGTGACATCATTTATGACACATCATCAGCTGGTTTCCGTAAAGCGACCATGTACAAATTTACTTTGACAGTTGTGCTGTCAGTGTTCTACAGCATTGAAGTGCTGCAAACATTGACAAGCACTGCACAGAGGTGCACGGCTGCACCCAGGTTCTCCCACGATTCCCTCCTTATGCTTATGGAGGTAGTCACAGCAGCAGGGAGGTCCTCTTCCCTTCCCATGGGTGGAAGAGACCTCCCCAGGAGACCACGCAGCCTGGTTGCATATTGCACAGGAGGGCACAAGCAGGGATGTCGTCAGGAGAACCAGGCTGCAATGGCGCAAACCTTTTAATGATCTCAGTAGATCACAAAACGTTACTGCAAAGCCACACTCAAACTCATCCTGCTGTGCCACTCATCCCATCCCCATCACTCTGCCTTCCCTACCCTACTCCTGCACATCCTTACTCACACCAACTTACCTTGCACCTCCACCCATCCCTCTCTATTTACATTATCACTTCCCCATCTCACTAGCCACACTCACACTCACCCTCACCCTAGTCCAATCATGCCAACTAACAACACACAAGGGTAGGCGCGTGTGTGTTTTAGCCAATGTTCATGTGAAGATTCTATTAATGTGCTGTCAAATATCGAAATCTTTATTTTCAACACTTTTCGTTCTTAGACAGATTTGTGTGCACCTTTTGAAGTGGCTTAGTGAGTTGCAGTGAATGGTGAGACATAACGGCACCCCCCGCAATGCTGATGAGTGTGAAAGGAATGGCTTGGGCATTGTAGGGATGCTTTATGTTGTTGGTGTAGCGTGGTGCCAACCTGGCGCATCATGTGGCAGCCAGGGTGTACAGCATCAAGTGAAGTAAATCTGGCCATGGTGAGGCCATCCCTGGCCTCCCGGGCAGCAGTGTGGTCGGGTGCTGATGCCCTCTGTCCTGTGCAGCATCTGGTGATTGGGGAGAATGTTGGTGTGTCATAGAATCATAGAAAGTTACAGCACGGAAGGAGGCCATTTCAGCACATCCTGTCTGTGCTGGCCAACAAAGAGCTATCCAGCCTAATCCCACTTCCCAGTTCTTGGTCCGTAGCCCTGCAGGTTAGAGCATCAAGTGAAGCAAATCTGGCCATGGTGAGGCCATCCCTGGCCTCACGGGCAGCAATGTGGTCGGGTGCTGATGCCCTGTGTCCTGTGTGGTTGTTGGGGCTGCTGGTGTGCCTGGTGCTGCTGGAGTTGGGGCTGATCGTAGTGGGAATCTGAGGATCAAAGTGAGAGAGTATAAAATACACCCATAGAAACATAAAAAAATAGGAGCAGGAGTAGGACATTCGGCCCTTTGAGCCTGTTCCACCATTCAATATGATCATCGCTGATCCTGTATCTTAATACCATATTCTCGCTCTCTCCCCATACTCCTTGATGCCTTTTGTATCTAGAAATCTATCTATCTCCTTCTTAAATATATTCAGTGACTTGGCCTCCACAGCCTTCTGTTGTAGAGAATTCCACAGGTTCACCACCCTCTGAGTGAAGAAATTTCTCCTCATCTCAGTCCTAAATGTCCTTCCCCATATCCTGAGACTGTGACCCCTCGTTCTAGACCTCCCAGCCAGGGGAAACATCCTCCCTGCATCCAGTCTGTCTAGCCCTGTCAGAATTTTATACGTTTCAATGAGATCCCCTCTCATTCTTCTAAACTCTAGTGAATACAGGCCTAGTCGACCCAATCTCTCCTCATACGACAGTCCTGCCATCCCAGGAATCAGTCTGGTGAACCTTCGCTGCACTCCCTCTATGGCAAGTATATCCTTTCTTAGGTAAGGAAACCAAAACTGCACAGTATTGCAGGTGTGGTCTCAACGAGGCCCTGTACAACTGTAGTAAGACATCCTTGCTCCTATACTCAAATCTTCTTGCAATGAAGGCCAACATACCATTTGCCTTCATAACTGCTTGCTGCACCTGCATGTTTGCTTTCAGTGACTGGTGTACAAGGACACCCAGGTCCCTCTGTACATCAACATTTCCCAATCTATCACCATTTAGATAATACTCTGCCTTTCTGTTTTTCCCATCGAAGTGGATAACTTCACATTTATCCATGTTATACTGCATCTGCCATGTATTTGTCCACTCACTCAACTTGTCTAAATCGCCTTGAAACCTCTTTGCACCCTCCTCACAATTCACAATCCCACCTAGTTTTGTGTCATCAGCAAACTTGGAAATATTACATTTGGTTCCCTCATCCAAATCATTGATATATATTGTGAATAGCTGGGGCCCAAGCACTGATCCCTGCGGTACCCCACTAGTCACCGCCTGCCACCCCAAAAAAGACCCATTTATTCCTACTCTGTTTCCTGTCTGTTAACCAATTTTCAATTCATGCCAGTATATTACCCCCAATCCCATGTGCTTTAATCTTTCACACTAACCTCTTATGTGGGACTTTATTAAAGGCCTTCTGAAAATCCAAATACACCACATCCACTGTGATACGCTTATCAATTACTTCATAAAAGGTGATGAGTTGAAGAAGAGATGATGAGTCGAAAGAAGAGATGAATAAGGCTTTTATTAGCTAAGAAGAGACCATGCTTCTTCGTGAGTGACTGAACAAGTCTGAACGAAACCCACACAGTGGTGGGTGGAGTCAGCTGAGGCATGCCTCCATACACAGCGCCACCCAGAGGTGGCAATATACAATACAGTGGTTTACCACATTCACCCCTTGTTTAATGTGAAGTCCGGCGGGGTGAAGGGTACTACAAGTTAAGTCTATCAGGAGGCCTTGTCTGACGTCCTGATCGTCATGGTGGCGGCGGTGGTGTTGCAGCATCCGACGTCGTGGTCCTGCTGGTCGTGGCCGCAGATGGTGACGTTATCCAAATAGGGGAAGGTTGCCCGCAGCGCGTTCTGGTCAACCATTCGGTCCATCTCCCTTTGGAAGACCGAAACCCCGTTGGTGACGCCGAAGGGGACCCTAAGGAAGTGGTAGAGGCGGCCGTTTGCCTCGAAGGCAGTATACTGGCGGTCCTCATGGCGGATGGGCAGCTGGTGGTACGCTGACTTAAGGTCGATGGTGGAGAGACTGCAGCCTATCACGTGGTACATGCGCCAACGCGCAGAGTGATAGGCTGCAGTCTCTCCACCATCGACCTTAAGTCAGCGTACCACCAGCTGCCCATCCGCCATGAGGACCGCCAGTATACTGCCTTCGAGGCAAACGGCCGCCTCTACCACTTCCTTAGGGTCCCCTTCGGCGTCACCAACGGGGTTTCGGTCTTCCAAAGGGAGATGGACCGAATGGTTGACCAGAACGCGCTGCGGGCAACCTTCCCCTATTTGGATAACGTCACCATCTGCGGCCACGACCAGCAGGACCACGACGTTAATCTAGCAAATTTCCTCCGTACGGCCCAACGGCTGAACCTAACGTACAATAAGGAAAAATGTATGTTTCACACCAAGCGCCTGGCCATCCTCGGCTGCGTGGTGGAGAACGGAGTCATCGGGCCCGACCCCGACAGAATGCGCCCCCTAATGGAGCTACCCCTTCCCCACTGCCAAAAAGCACTGAAGAGATGCCTGGGGTTTTTCTCCTACTACGCCCAGTGGGTGCCCCTCTATGCAGACAAAGCCAGGCCCCTCATCAAAGCCACCTCCTTCCCCCTGACACCAGAGGCGTGTGCAGCCTTCACTCTTATCAAGAACGATATGGGCCTCCTCTAACGAGAGCGCAAGGGCAATGGCCGTCTTCAGGTCGGGTTCCTTGCTTTCTAGCAGTCTCTGCCGGGTGTGGTCTGACTGGAGGCCCCTGACGAAGGCATCACAGGCGAGTCCCTGCGCGTGCTCCACAGCCGTTACCGCTTTACAATCGCAGTCTCTGCAGAGTGCCAGTAGCGCCCGTGCAAATGCCACTACCGATTCTCCCGGTTGCTGCCTGCGGGATCCCAAGAGGTGTCGGGCGTAAATTGTGTTCACTGGGCGCGTATATTGCCCTTTTAGTAGCTCGAGGGCCGCCACGTACGTATTAGAGTCCCGGATTAGCATATATACTTGATGGCTCACCTGGGCGGTCAAAATTTTCAGTTTGTGATCCTCCTCTGTAACCTGTGAGATTGCGAGGAAGGATTCAAAGCAGCTCAGCCAGTGTTCAAACTTGGCTGATGCACCCACATCTTGAGGGTCGAGGTCCAGGCGTGGTGGTCTGAGGGCTCTCAGCAATGTCTGCTGTATCCGTTGCTGTTGTTGCTCCTCAGGTGTCGCCATTTAACTTTTAGCTAATAAAATTGATACGCTTATCAATTACTTCATAAAAGGTGATGAGTCGAAGAAGAGATGATGAGTCGAAAGAAGAGATGAATAAGGCTTTTATTAGCTAAGAAGAGACCATGCTTCTTCGTGAGTGACTGAACAAGTCTGAACGAAACCCACACAGTGGTGGGTGGAGTCAGCTGAGGCATGCCTCCATACACAGCGCCACCCAGAGGTGGCAATATACAATACAGTGGTTTACCACACACTGGTTCTCCCTTATCTATTCTACAAGTTACATCCTCAAAAAACTCCAGTAGGTTTGTCAAACACGATTTCCCTTTCATAAATCCATGTTGACTTTGTCTAATCCCATTGATATTTTCTAAGTGTCCTGTTATCACATCCTTTATAATAGACTCTAGCATTTTCCCTACTACTGATGTTAGGCTAACCGGTCTGTAGTTCCCAGTTTTCTCTCTCCCTCCTTTTTTAAACAGTGGGGTTACATTAGCCACCCCACAATCTGCAGGAACTGTTCCATAATCTATAGAATTTTGGAAGATGACAACCAATGCATCCACTATTTCCATGGCTACCTCTTTTAGTACTCTGGGATACAGATCATCAGGCCCTGGGAATTTATCGGCTTTCAGTCCCATTAATTTCTCCAGCACTATTTTTTTACTAATACTAATTTCCTTTAATTCCTCCTTCTCACTAGACCCTTGGTTCCCTAGCATTTCTGGTAAGTTATTTGTGTCCTCTTCCGTGAAGGCAGAACCAAAGTATTTGTTTAATTGCTCTGCCATTTCCTTGTTACCCATTATAAATTCTCCCATTTCTAACTCGTTTCTGATTGTAATGACATGTTTCTGACATGCTGATGGAATAGATGGCAGGTGAAGTAGAGATGACAGAAGCGATCTGTCAATGGTGGGAGAGGTAATGAAGTCATTCTGCATGGAGACTAGTATAAGGACTTGCAGCATCCTGAATCTGTAGTGGAAATGCAGTTTAGAGATGCTAGTGCTTAAGGGAAGATATCTGAATCAGCTGGGAGCTTTGAGTTGATATTTGAAGCTGTAGACTCATCAGCTGATTCAATGGCCACTGACCGCCCGCCCCAGCTTCACTGACGAGGTCTAGGCACAGCAGGAAAACCATGGGAGACCTGTGAAAGTTAAAAAGTTGGGGAAAAAAGCATTGTTAAATGGCTGTAAACTAGCCGCTAATGATTTGAATTGATCCCCCGCCGCTGCCTGTCGGGTCTGCTCAGCCCTGGCTGACCCGACATTGGGAAATGCAGGTGTGTATGTTTTGACAGCGGGTTCCTGATCCGTTATCAATCATTTTAAATTTCACAGCTGACCCGCCACCAATCGGGTCCGTTTAGCGCCGGCAAAATCGCGGCCAAAGTGTCAACAAAAAAAGGGGGGAAATATTCAGTTGGTTAGCGCCTTCTGTTATCGCCACCAGGGTGGAGGGGGGCGCTAACTTAGCACCCGAGCAGCGATTTTAGCACAGCTCACGAAATTGACCGGTCGTTTTGTGGCGGCGCTAAACACTACCACCACGATCTCCTGCACCTACAGATCATGACGTCATTCGAGCGTGCAAAACCCTGGTAGCTCCCCGGACCGGATATTGAGTCGCCTGCCGCTAGGAACGACAGGTAGAGGGGAACGTTTTCAAGTTGGGAAGGGGTTGGGGGAGCGCTATTTAAAGGCGGGCGCTTCCTGCCTTCTTTTGTCGGCAAAATTTTTGGTACACGCAGGTTGAGAGGGAGAGAGGCATCTGGAGAGATTTAACGCTGTCCTAAGGAGTTTTGGCCCTCAGCACTTTTGAGGTTCCTAAGCGCAAACTCTTTCCCGGGGCCTATCCATTAGTGCTTCCAACACAATTGCTTCAGAGGTCTCTCCAGGCCGAGATTCAAGGCTGCAATGAGCAGGGTGTGGCTGGCCAGCAAGATGGCCCCTTCCCTTTAAGAACTGGACGGCGCCAGTCTGCCTGGCTTCCAAGGTAACTGACATCACCTGAGCTTCAGTCGTGTTCTGAGGTAGCGCCTCGCTCCCCGACGTTTGCGTCTTAAGAGAGGTGTGTAGCGCCTGATTTAGCGTTCAAATCACTTCCGGGGGTGATAGAGGTGAATTTTGCTGTCGGAGGCGATAATTATCGCCGGGCACTAAACTTGGCACCCGGCTGATATTAGCGCCCCAAAATGGGCGCTACCCAATTTTTCCCTCTTGATTTCTCAGGTAAATAGCTGCTCCCCTTGAGACACATACACCAAATTATTGAGGTAACTTGCTAAATTGTTTTATTTGTCTACCTGCAGTGGGTAGGAAAATACTATTTATTTTCCAGGAACCAATCAGCAACACTTACTTCATTGTTTTTGAGCAGATCTCTCAAAACCTTTTCCCCAAATCCTTTCGATTGCAATATGCACCTCTCCTCTCTTCCAAGCCCAACACTCACTCTTGAAATAGCACAACGTTTGACTCACTGTAGGCAACACCATGATAGATCTGCTCATATATCTATCCACAATATAATTTTAAAATGTGCATGGTCCATTGCAGTATATGACTTACGTCCTTATTAACAGCAGTTTATCTGATTTACAGGAGACCTGTGGGTGCGTATAAGTAAAGAATTTGAGTTGTCGGTCAGGCATCAGGCAGAACATTTACAAATAATAACTGTGAGTTGTAAACGGAGGATTTTTTTTAAAAGGTTTTATATTTTCAGACATTTATACAGTTTAAGTCATTAAATGAAAATTCTGTTAATGGTGTCCTTTGGGATGAATTTATTTTTGCATTCCTGACTGTGACTAATATTTATGTTGCGGCCAGAGGGGGTGTTTACGAGGTACTGAAGCCACACTATCAAAAATACAAATTAAAAAAGGAGAAAGTCAATCATTTCCAACTTACCTCATACTAGGTATGTACCTAAAAACTATTAGTTGTGCTTTCAGCTCAGGATGTTACAGCAATTAGACCTGTGGCCTTGAAGAGACTGCACACAACTGCCTTTTAACAGTAGATTAATACATTGTGCATTACACGAGGAATGCTCCTGTCCTTATAAAACATCATCATATCCAACTAACAATAAACAACAACACAAGAGATCTGTGCTTTTTAAAAACTGCAGTGCCAGGCACTAAACGTGATGAGCTGTAACTTACCTGTTATGTTGAGCAACCAGGAAGCGAGGGATTTACAGTACTGTGAAACAGCTGTCACAGTGCAGGAAGTTTTTGATTCTGATTTTCCTGCAAATCCAGCATGACATTAAATCCAAACTAAAAGCATATGCACCAAGATTTATGACTTGCTATTGTAATATCAAACAGGCACAAAGCTAGAAGTGTGCTGGATGAGAACAGAATGGGAAAAGCTGGTTGTTAATTTCATAAGAGTAGAACAAAACAGTATATCAAATCTTGCCGAGGTAGCACTGATCCATGTTTCAGTTGGTAGCACTGATCCATGTTTCAGTTGGTAGCACTGATCCATGTTTCAGTTGGTAGCACTGATCCATGTTTCAGTTGGTAGCACTGATCCATGTTTCAGTTGGTAGCACTGATCCATGTTTCAGTTGGTAGCACTGATCCATGTTTCAGTTGGTAGCACTGATCCATGTTTCAGTTGGTAGCACTGATCCATGTTTCAGTTGGTAGCACCCTTGCCTCTCAGTTCAAGCCCCACTGCAGATTTGAGCACGTAATCTAGGCTGACACTTCAGTGCAGTTCTGAGGAAGTCCTGTGTTGTCAGAGGTGTTGGGGTAGAAGTTAGTGTGGGCCCGATTTTGGGCCCAGACTCTGCGCTATGCTTGCAAAATTGGTTATCCCAAAATTAAGCCCCGGGCTTCATCTACATCTTCAGGGCGAGTTCCGGAAGGAGGGGTTGGATTGGGCAACAGGGTGGAGGGAGGGGGGCGGAGGGGCAATCGCCAGGACTGAAGTCGCAGAACTGAAGTCGCAGGATTGAACACTCCTGCTCCTCCTGGCTCTGCAGAAAAGTTTTTTTTTAAATCTTTGCCGTAGTGGTCATGAGGGCTGCTGAAGAATCTGACGTCTGCCCCACTCATTGGGAACAAAGGGGTCCTGCCGAAAAACAGGCGCAATGCAAACCAATTTCTACCTCGTTGTCTTTTGAATGAGATGTTACAATGAGGTTCTGTCTACTTGCTGAGGTGGATATAAAAGATTCCATTGCACTATCTGAAGAAGAATGGGGCGTTCTCCTGGTAAAGGTTCTCCCACAACCTACCCTACCAGAAACAGATCAGTTGCTATTTGAGAGACCTTACTGTCAATAGTTACTGTACAGTAATCCCTCCCCAACCGCGGGGGATACGTCCCTGAAACCCCCGTGGTTAGTAAAACCGCGGTTGGCAAATTCAGTATAAATGTTCAAATAACACAATAAAAAAGAATATAAAAACAATAAAATCATGTTATTTACCTTAATCCTAAATTAAAAACCGCGTATACGCAAAATTCACTGCCGTGGTTGGCAAAAGTTGTCGCAGAGAGGAAACCGTGTATACTTGAAATCCGCGCATGGCAAAACCGCAGTGGGGCGGGATTCCTGTATTTCAAAAGTAAACCATTGATTGTAAAGTGGAACATGATAAAGTCTATGGGGGAGAAATTCAGTATTGCCCCGTTTGGGGATCGGTAACTTTTGAAAGTTGGGAAACTGAGCGCAGGCGCTAATGATTTCCAGCTTTTTCTAAATTCGGTGTTAGCGCTCCAGGAAGGAAGTGGATCACTAAATCAAGCGCTCCACTTCCTGCCTGGCGCGCTAAAGGACGCAGGCGGGGCGGTAGTTGTGCAGCGCTTCACAATGTCCCATGCAGCGCTGCCGCGATCCGAGGCTCCTTCCCTCCCTTAAAGGGAACGGCCATCGCTGCAGGCTCTGCATTGGGACCAGTGAGCTGGTCCCCGACGGTGGCCACGATCCGGCCCAATCAGCCCCATGTGCTCCAGCAGAGCGCCAGGCTGATCGATCGCTGTACAGGAGATTTGTAAAAAAGCATTTTAGAAATTTTCCTACTTATCTCAGCAAGCTCCTCTTTAACTTCCGCCCCCGAAGTGCCCGGCCTCCCGAACAACGCCTCCTGCAGCTGTCGGTGTTTTCGCCCAGCAATGCTGCAGGAGGTGGAACCGAAGTTCGGGTCCGGGGCGCTACCGGAACTGATGCACACGGCAATGGCATCACGATCTCTGGGCGCAGGAGATCATGGCGCAAAGTCTTACTGCCGCCGCAAACCTCCCGGCCAAGTTAACGGGAGTTGTTCATCTCGCCGTGCCCAGGTGGTAAGTCGTTAGCCCCCCCCCCCCCGGGGGCACTAACGGGAGGCGCTAACCCACTAAATTTTTCCCCCTATGTGTTGCATATACAGTACAAAAGTGGCACGTTGCAGTGTTCTGTTTAAAATGAATCCTCTGCATATTTGGCAATTGAAACAATTGCTGATTGAGCTATTCTCCAGGTTAGGCAAAGGGTTTACCTTATCCTTTATTTTCCGCACTGAAATAGTCAAATATTCTATGGAACGTGGCAGTTCCTGCACTGCTAGCGTTGAGGAAGGGGGTTGTGCAGGATTTGCCAAGGGTGGAAGGCAGCCTGCCAAGACTGAATAGTGGAGATGCGAGGATGAATGAATACTCTGCTATTTCATTTCTTGATGTTTGAGTATCGGGAGTAATAATGGCAAAACGTCCTTCAGGTGACTAATAGGTAGGATACAGTTCACGAGAGGGTAGCTTGTGCAGCGTTTGGGTGCCACTTCCGCCCCTTACAATACAGCCAGGAAAGCTCTGAAAATGGCAGAGACCCAGTGTCTTTTTCCCAGGAGTCCTGCAGATCTTCTGTCAGAGTTACGGAGACTAACGGAACCCCTGAGGAATATCAGGACCCTTAGTTCCTACTGATAAATATGGTTCTGGGAGCTGCGTTTTCAGCAGACAAAACTCCAAATGGACCGACACTTCCATAAAATGGTTCTTGCATGGCAACAATTAAGTGATGATTTCTTTGTGCATCTGGTGTAAGTCAGTCCACAAAGCCTTCAAGGCATATCCTGCATTCCTCTCAAGGGTTTCAGGTTGATACAACCACAACATGTCAACACACTGCATGATTTACTGCCATTTGTGGCGGATTGTAAAACACCTGACATGACTAAAATAAACCAAGTGCATGATATGTAAACAGGACTCTGCTAGTTACTACCTAAAATGGTAGAATTATATTTAGAACATTGCAATTCTATTCTGAAGTAACAAGAGGAGGAGGAGGAGTGCAAGATTGAGGGGCATCACAATCCTTTCAAGAATTCCCATTTATTTCAACAAGAAGTCGGGTAGCTGTTCAAACACATGAAATGGCGAATTAATAGCCTTGTGGTTTTTTTACAATAATTAATGCCCCAGGTTGAAAAGATGCACAAAACAGGTTGAATATCTTTCCCCATAATATCTGCATTTTGAATTACTTTCAAAATCAACTGAAGCAAGTGATTATATAAGCTGCCAATGTAAATAAAAGGAAGATGGTGAAAAAAAATCACAAGGGTTCTGCACTCATATCACAAAGTGCACATCTTTAGATGTTGGATATGTACAGGACCAGCTCCAGTCAAATAACCTGTCGACCCTCACTGTAGAGGGTCACGCATGAAGAGCAGCCACTTGGGTGTGGTACTGAAAGGCCCCTGGTGCCCATGGAACTATACCTCGGCTTGAGTCACTGACTTCAGGAGAGGAGAGAGAATTAGAGGCAGAATCAACGGAGTACGACTGGATTATTGTAGCCTTTCCTAAATAGAAAAAGGTCTCCAAAGAAGGTTCGCATTGCTCATGCCATTGAGTAAGATACATATAGGATAACATTAAATAATTTGTCTGCTCTCCCCATTCCAATGAAAGACCGACTGTTTAAGAACATAAGATCATATGAAATAGGAGCCATTTGGCCCCTCGAGCCTGCTCCGTCATTTAATAAGATCATGGCTGATCTTCTACCTCAACTCCACTTTCCTGCACTATCCCCATATCCCTTGATACCCTTACTATCCAAAAATCTATCGATTTCTGTCTTGAATATACTCAACGACGGAGCCTCGACAGTCCTCTGGAGTAGAGATTCACCACCCTCTGAGTGAAAAAATTTCTCCTCATCTCGGTCCTAAATGGCCGATCCCTTATTCTGAGACTGTGACCCCTGGTTCTAGACACCCCAGCCAGGAGGAACAACCTCCCTGCATCTACCCTGACAAGCCCTGTAAGAATTTTGTATGTTTCAATGAGATCACCTCTCATTCTTCTAAACTCTAGAGAATATAGGCCTAGTCTACTCAATCTCTCCTCATAGGACAAGCCCCCATCCCAGGAACCAGTCTGGTGAACCTTTACTGCACTCCTTCACGGGAACAGTAGCATAGTGGTAATGTCACTGGGCTAATAATCCTGGACTAATGATCCAGAGACATGAGTTCAAATCCCACCACGACAATTAAATAAATCTGGAATAAAAAGCTAGTATCAGTAATGGTAACCATGAAACTATCAGATTGTCGTAAAAACCTATCTGGTTCACTAATGTCCCTTTAGGGAAGGAAATCTGCCGCCCTTACCTGGTCTGGCCGATGTGTAACTCCAGACCCACAGCAATGTTGTGGTTGACTCTTAACACTCAGTTGTAACATACCAATACGAAACAAAATAATAAGAATGAAACCGGATGGACCACTTGGCACCGGCTACGGACACGACAACGGCACACCCAGCCCAGTCGAACCCTGCAAAGTCCTCCTCACCAACATCTGGGGACTTGTGACAAAATTGGGAGCGCTGTCCCACAGACTAGTCAAGCAACAGCCTGACATAGTCATACTCACAGAATCATACCTTTCAGCTAATGTCCCAAACTCCTCCATCACCATCCCTGGATATGTCTTGTCCCACCGGCAGGACAGACCCACCAGGGGTGGTGGCACAGTGGTATACAGTCGGGAAGGAGTGGCCCTGGGAGTCCTCAACATTGACTCTGGACCAAATGAAGTCTCATGGCTTCAGGTCAAGCATGGGCAAGGAAACCGCCTGCTGATTGCCACCTACCACGCGCCCTCAGCTGATAAATCAGTACTCCTCCATGTTGAACACCACTTGGAAGAAGCACTGAGAGTAACAAGGGCACAGAATGTACTCTGGGTGGGGGACTTCAATGTCCATCACCAAGAGTAGCCCGGTAGCACCACCACAAACCGAGCTGGTCGGGTCCTGAAGGACATAGCTCCAATCTGGGCCTGCGACAGGTGGTGAGAGAACCAACACAAGGGGAAAAACCTACTTGACCACCAATCTACCTATTGCAGATACATCTGTCCATGACAGCATTGGTAGCAGTGACCACCGCACAGTCATTGTGGAGACGAAGTCCCGTCTTCACACTGAGGACACCTTCCATCGTGTTGTGTGGCACTGCCACCGTGCTAAATGGGATAGATTCAGAACAGATCTAGCAGCTCAAAACTGGGCATCCATGAGGCACGGTGGGCCATCAGCAACAGCAGAATTGTATTCCATCACAATCTGTAACCTCACGGCCCGGCATATCCCTCACTCTACCACTACCATCAAACCAGGGGACCAACCCTGGTTCAATAAGGAGTGTAGAAGAGCATGCCAGGAGCAGCACCAGGCATACCTAAAAATGAGGTGCCAACCTGGGGAAGCTGCAACACAGGACTACATGCATGCTAAAAAGCAGAAGCAGTATGCTATAGACAGGGCTAAGTGATCCCACAATCAACAGGTCAGATCAAAGCTCTGCAGTCCTGCCACATCCAGTCGTGAATGGTGGTAGACCATTAAACAACGGGGGGAGGAGGAGGCACCATGAATATCCACATCCTCAATGATGGTGGTGCCCAGCATGTGAGTGCAAAAGACAAGGCTGAAGCATTTGCAACCATCTTCAGCCAGAAGTGGCGAGTGGATGATCCATATCGGCCTCCTCTGGAGGTCCCCACCATCACAGGAGCCAGTCTTCAGCCAACTCGATTCACTCCACGTGATGTCAAGAAACGGCTGTGCACACTGGATACAGCAAAGACTGTGGGCCCCAACAACATCCTGGCTATCGTGCTGAAGACTTGTGCTCCAGAACTAGCCGCACCTCTAGCCAAGCTGTTCCAGTACAGCTACAACATTGGCATCTATCCGACAATGTGGAAAACTGCCCAGCTATGTCCTGTCCACAAAAAGCAGGACAAATCCAACCTGGCCAATTACCGCCCATCGGTCTACTCTCAATCATCAGCAAAGTGATGGAAGGCGTCATCGACAATGCTATCAAGCAGCACTTACTCACCAATAACCTGCTCACTGATGCCCAATTTGGGTTCCGCCAAGACCACTCGGCTCCCGACCTTATTACAGCCTTGGTCCAAACATGGACAAAGGAGCTGAATTCCAGAGGTGAGGTGAGAGTGACTGCCCTTGACATCAAGGCAGCATTTGACCGAGTGTGGCATCAAGGAGCCCTAGTAAAACTGAAGTCAGTGGGGATCAGGAGGAAAACTTTCCACTGGCTGGTGTCATACCTAGCTCAAAGGAAAATGGTTGTGGTGGTTGAAAGTCAATCATCACAGCCCCAGTACATCACTGGAGGAGTTCCTCAGGGCAGTGTCCTAGGCCCAACCATCATCAGCTGCTTCATCAATCACCTTCCCTCCAACAGGTCAGAAATGGGGATGTTCGCTGATGACTGCACAGTGTTCAGCACCATTCACAACTCCACAGATAATGAAGCAGTCAATGCCCGCATGCAAAGACCTGAACGATGTTCAGGTTTGGGCTGATAAGTGGCAGGTAACATTCGCGCCACAGAAGTGCCAGGCAATGACTATCTCCAACAAGCGAGAGTCTAATCACCGCCCTTTGACATTTAACGGCATTACCATCACCGAATTCCCCACCATCAACATCCTGGGAGCCACCACTGACCAGAAACTTAACTGGACCAGCCACATAAATACTGTGGCAGCAAGAGCTGGTAAGAGGCTAGCTATTCTGCAGCGAGTGTCTCCCCTCCTAGCTCCCCAAAGCCTTTCCACCATCTACAAGGATGAGTGCAGCTCCAACAACACTCAAGAAGTTCGACACCATCCAGGACAAAGCAGATGTATTCAAGGGGAAATTAGACAAGCACAAGAGGGGGAAAGCACCCCATCCACCACCTTAAACATTCACTCCCTTCACCACCGGCATACATTGGCTGCAGTGTGCACTGCAGCAACTCGCCAAGGCTCCTTTGGCAGCATCTCCCAAACCCGCGACATCTACCACCTAGAAGGACAAGGGCAGCAGGCGCATCTGACCACCTCAAAGTTCCCTCTAAGTCACACACCATCCTGACTTAGTATATCGCCGATCTTTCATCGTCATGGGGTCAAAATCCTGGCACTCCCTACCTAACAGCACTGTGGAGTACCATCACCACACGGACTGCAGCGGTTCAAGAAGGCGGCTCAGCACCACCTTCTCAAGGACAATTAGGGGTGGGCAATAAATGCTGGCCTTGCCAGTGACGCCCACATCCCATAAACAAAATTTAAAAAAAGTATATCCTTCCTTAGGTAAGGAGACCAAAATTGTACACAATACTCCAGGTGTGGTCTCACCAGGGCCCTATATAATTGCAGTAAGACGTCTTTACTCTTATACTCAAATCCTCTTGTAATAAAGGCCGACAATTTGCTTTCCTAATTGCTTGCTGTACCTCCATGTTAACTTTCAGCGATTCGTGTACAAGGACACCCAGGTCCCTCTGAACACCAACGTTTCCCAATCTCTCACCATTTAAAAAATACTTTGCCTTTCTATTTTCCTACCAAAGTGGATAACTTCACATTTCTCCACATTATATTCCATTTGCCATGTTCTTGCCCATTCACTTAGCTTGTCTATATGCCCTTGAAGCCTCTTTGCATCCTCCTCACAACTTACATTCCCATCCAACTTTGTATCATCAGCAAACTTGGATATATTACATTTGGTCCCCTTATCCAAATCATTGATATAGATTGTGAATAGCTGAGGCCCAAGCATTGATCCTTGCGGAACCCCACTAGTTACAGCCTGCCAACCCGAAAATGACCCTGTTGTGTATTTTGAATGTATATTAGAATTGTCCCACATGGGATACCGTAGTGGTGATTTGCAATGCACCATGGGAAATGTAGTGCATTGAATGAAGAAGCACATTGTAAATAAAATGGCCATTAACTAATCTCTCCACCCCGGAGTCCTTCTTAATAGTTATATAGGTAAGGGTATAAAACCCCTTGAGACACAACAGACCCGTGTTATAAATATCATCATAAAGAAATTACTCATGAAATAACGCTGGGCGGCCAGCTGGTGGCGCCGTCCAAGGAGTATAAATACTCGGGCGTGGGCCCAGCTTGCCCAGGGACATTTTGTAAGACAGGAACTAGTGAAGTACAACTAGACCTCCATGTTCTGAAACAAGTTGATTAAAGCCTTGCTTTATACTCAAACCAAGTGCGTAGTGAGTTTTATTACGTCAACCCGTTTATTCCTACTTTCTGTCCGTTAACCAATCCTTAATCCATGCTAGTATATTACCCCCAATCCCATGAGCCCTAATTTTGTTTAATAACCTCTTGTGTGGCACCTTATCGAACGCCTTCTGAAAATCCAAATACACCACATCCACTGGTTCCCCCTTATCTATTCTGCCAGTTACAACCTCAAAAAACTCTAACAGATTCGTCAAACACGATTTCCCTTTCATAAATCCATGTTGACTCTGCCCAACCCTATTATTATTTTCTAAGTGCCCTGTTACCATGTTCTTAATAATAGATTCTAGCATTTTCCCTACTACTGATGTCCGGCTAACTGGCCTGTAGTTCCCCGTTTTCTCTCTCCCTCCTTTCTTAAATAGTGGGGGTGACATTTGCTATCTTCCAATCCATGGGAACCGTTCTAAATCAATGGAATTTTGGAAAATGACAACCAATAATCATAATCAACTTTATTGTCATTGTTAGTGCACAAGTGCAGTACAACGAAATGTAGGCTTGCGGCTCCCGAGAGTGTACATTTAGATTAAGATGCATCCACTATCTATATAGCCACCTCTTTCAAAGCCCTAGGATGTAGGCCATCAGGTCCAGGGGATTTATCGGCTTTTAGTCCTACTAATTTTTCCAGTACTTTTTTTTACTAATACTAATTTCGTTCAGTTCCTCATTCTCGCTAGACCCTTGCTTCTCCACTATTTCCAGGAAGTTTTTTGCATCTTCTTCTGTGAAGACAGACACCAGGGCCGGGATCTTACCTAAGGAGGCACGTTGGGGGCGTGACTGCTGGTTTCCGGGTTCTAGTCCTGCCCCCAGCGACGTCTGACGACCTGACACTATTTTCCCTTGATTGGCTTTGTTAAGCCCACCCTGCGGGCTTGCCGGCCAATTAAGGGAAAGCCAGTGTCAGATGACATCAGTGTATGATGCTTCATCTGCTGTTTTTTATAAAGTGACAGGCCCCATAATTTTTTGACAGATGATTTGACAGTGTTTGACAAAGGTGCTGTCAAACACTGTCCAAAGGCACCCAGACTCACCAATGACTCTCTCCTTAGGAGAAAACAAATGGAAGCTGCATGTGAGATTGCAGAAGCCATCTGTCAATTCTCCAGATCAGATGAGGCTTCCCAGAAACATCAAATCTTGTCACCTGTAGATACATATAAACAGAATAAAACTATTTCTCACTACATTCACTCACCTGTCATACTTACCTGTGCACCATTGCACCCATCACACTACCTCTGCAGCTGTCATTTGCACACTTACACTGCAGCAGACCCACAGCTCGCCTCGCTGACCCTGGCGGGGTTTCCCGACGTCGGGAAGCCCACATCAGCAGGCTGAAAATGGGGAAAAGCCTGTTAACTACCTGTTAACAGACAGTTAATTGGCTCTAATCCCCTTCCCGCTGCTAGGAGACAGGTCCCTGCGTGAGTTGGGGACCCACCTCCCAGTAAGATGGTTTGGAGGCGGGTTGGGAGCAGGGTTGGGACCCGCTCCCAATTTTTCCCATTTTCCCAGCAGTCCAACCTTCAAACCCGTCTCCTCAGGGCTGGTAAAATCCAGCCCAAAGTATTTGTTTCATTTCAATGTCGTTTCAAGTCTCTCCTCTCTGCTGGGAGTTGCTCCACCGATGTCAGTAAAATGTCTATGAGCGAGGATCAGCAAATCATGTAGATTGGCAGGATCCGGTCTCGGATGTTGATCGAAGCCAGGAAAATTCTGCACCCAGTCCAGCTAAAATGTTAAACATCTTCTGACGGGTAACCTGTGTGTTTATGAGTCCTTTCCCCACAGCAATGTTCGCCTCTAATTTTAACAATCATTATTATTGTGTCTGATGAAAATTATAATATTTTGTTGGTGTGGAAATTTATTGCTTGTATTGCAACAAATACATTTTTTTAATAATTGCCACAGGTATAACATTATACTGGAATCAGCCTTGCACCAATCTGCACTGATAACATTCACTTAGCTATCAGCATCCAATGGCAGATTTCTTGAACTTTACACTATATCAAGGTTTTGAGCACAGTTCTTAGAACAAATAACTGACAGCTGATGTTGAAGAAATTAAAAGACCAATAATGAAAACAAGACAGTGACGTTACCCAGTTATAAGTAAATATTTTACTGCTCATTTTCCGTTACAAGACAGCAAGTCATTTTTAACATACCTTGTCATTATCATTTGGAGTTCCTTGTCGTTATCATTTGGAGTTTATAATCACCAAAAATTCAAAAAGTTTAATACTGCACGTGAAACTCAGGGGGTGGTTGTGAATGTGAAAACCATTTATTAAAATATTTTAATGTGTGTGAAGATGTGACATGCCAAACACTGCAGAGTCGAAAACCAGCAAACACTTCCATACAACTTGAAATATCCCGCATGGATTACCTGTAGAAAAACACAAGTCAATGCCCAACATAAATCAATATTATCAGATCAAGATTAAATGAAATCACATTTTTGGTGTTGAATCCATAATATTTAAGGTGTTTAGAATCTGGCAACACTCACTGGGCGCTAGCAGCATCGAACATCTTCTTTCTGCCCTCCATGCCTGACTTGGCCTCCACGTTCTTACGCCAGTCACTCACTTCTACATTACGTTCCTGTTGAGAGTTCGCAAAATGGCACAAATTCATTTATTTAAAATGTAATATATAAAAGATAGTGGTTTAGAATCAAGCTAAAGAAAATGTTAAAAACTGAGCAAACTGTATGGGGTAGAAATTAGTCTTGTGCTGTAGCGCTAAACGGACGGTATCGCAATTACCGCCCGTTATACTCCCCGCCCAATATTCAGTTCTATGAAGTTTGGGTTCTTATAACAAGCCAACTAAGATTGAATGAGGCCTGTAAAGCTTTTTAAAAAATTTACTGCAGGAATGGAGTGATTTGGTTCAATAAAAACCGGAGAGCAGCGAGGCCCGAGACCAGTCGGGACCAGCGGGAGCAGTGAGTCGGAGCCCGGTATAAAAACCGGAGAGCAGCGAGGCCCGAGACCAGTCGGGACCAGCGGGAGCAGTGAGTCGGAGCCCGGTATAAAAACCGGAGAGCAGCGAGGCCCGAGACCAGTCGGGACCAGCGGGAGCAGTGAGTCGGAGCCCGGTATAAAAACCGGAGAGCAGCGAGGTACACCAACTCAGCAGGGGGGAGACAGGTAAAAAGTAATCAGTGTGTGACGTCACCAGGTAGCAGGTAAGTGATTGGTTGGTGAGTATTTCTCTCTTTTCAATACAAGCTTGACTTCTGTGGTGTTAAATTTCTAGGGTCTCTGGTGTAGTGGGGACAGTTGGTAAATAAAGCGCCCTAGAGTATACCTGTAACTGGGGTATTGAATACATTTTTAAATAAATTAAAGGAGTAAGTCATGGCAGGAAAGTTCAGACCCGTGTTCTGCTCCTCTTGCTCCATTTGGAAAGTCAGGGACGCTGCCAGTGTCCCTGACGACCATGTGTGCGGGAAATGCATCCAGCTGCAGCTACTTGTAGACCGCATTACGGCGCTTGAGCTGCGGGTGGATGAATTTTGGAGCATGCGCGATGCTGAGAGGGTCGTGGATAGCACGTTTAGCGAGTTGTTCACGCCTCAGGGTAGAGCTGCACAGGGGGTGACCATCAGGCGGAGCAACAAAGGCAGGCAGGTAGTGCAGGGAACCCCTGCGGACATCCCCCTTTCAAACAAGTATACCAAGTTGGATACTGTTGAGGGGGATGACTTACCAGGGGAAGGCAGCAGCAGCCAGCTTCCTGGCACCAGGGAAGCTTCTGCTGCTCAGGAAGGGAGGAAAAAGAGTGGGAGAGCAATAGTGGTAGGGGATTCTATCGTAAGGGGAACAGATAGGCGTTTCTGTGGCCGCAAACGTGGCTCCAGGATGGTTTGTTGCCTCCCTGGGGCCAGGGTCAGGGATGTCACTGAGCGGCTGCAGGGCATTCTTAAGGGGGAGGGTGAGCAGGCAGAGGTCGTGGTCCACATTGGGACCAACGACATAGGAAGGAAGGGAGATGAGGTCCTGCATCAAGAATTTAGGGAGCTAGGTAACAGATTAAAGAGCAGGACCTCAAAGGTTGTAATCTCTGGATTCCTCCCAGTGCCACGTGCTAGTGAGTATAGGAATGGGAGGATAGAGCAGATGAATGCGTGGCTAAGGAGTTGGTGTAGGGGGGAGGGTTTTACTTTCCTGGATCACTGGGCCTGCTTCTGGGAAAGGTGGGACTTGTACAAGTCGGACGGGTTGCACCTGAACCAGAGCAGGACAAATATCCTTGCGGGGAGGTTTGCTAGCACTGTTGGGGGGGGTTTAAACTAACTTGGCAGGGGGATGGGATACAGAGGGGAGCTGAAATAGGGGGTGATGTGCTGCCAATTATAGAGAAAAAAACAAGTCAGCTTGGTAGACAGGGCAAACATATAAGGGCAAGGCTGGATGGCATCTATTTTAATGCAAGGAGTCTTGCAAATAAGGTGGATGAACTGAAGGTGTTGATAAACACATGGGAGTATGATATTGTTGCTATCACGGAGACATGGTTGAGGGAGGGGCAAGACTGGCAGCTCAATATTCCGGGGTACAGAATCTTCAGGCGAGACAGAGGGGGAGGTATAAGAGGAAGGGGTGTCGCAATATTAATTAAGGAGTCAATTACTGCAGTAAGGAGGGATGATATATTAGCAGGTTCCTCTAATGAGGCCATATGGGTGGAGCTGAAAAAGAAAAAGGGGGCAAGCACTTTGCTGGGAGTGTACTATAGGCCTCCAAACAGTCAGGGGGAGATAGAGGAACAGATATGTAGGCAAATCTCAGAGAAATGTGCAAATAATAGGGTAATAATAATGGGGGATTTCAACTTCCCCAATATTAACTGGGATAGTCAGAGTGTGAAAGGCTCAGAGGGTGTAGAATTCTTAAAGGAGAGCTTTTTGAGCCAGCATGTAGAAAGTCCTACAAGAGAGGGGGCGGTACTGGACCTAATTCTAGGGAATGTGGCTGGCCAAGTGGAAAAAGTGCTAGTAGGTGAGCACTTTGGTGACAAGTGACCATAATATGGTAAGATTTAAGGTGGTCATGGAAAAGGACATGGATGGGCCGGAAATAAAGGTTCTAAATTGGGGGAAGGCCGATTTTAATAGGATAAGGCAGGATCTGGCCAAAATGGACTGGGATCAGCTACTTGTAGGAAAATCCGCATCGGAGCAATGGGAGGCTTTCAGAAGGGAGATTGAGATCATACAATGGCAACATGTTCCCGTAAAGGTCAAGGGTGGTTCCAAAAATCACAGGGAACCTTGGATGTCAGGGGATATACGAGAATGGATTAGGAAAAAAAGGAGGGCTTTTGGCAGATACAAAAGGCTAAAGACGGAGGAAGCCCTAGAGGAGTACAAAAAGTGCAGGGGGATACTTAAAAAAGAAATTAGGAGATCAAGGAGGGGCCATGAAATAACACTGGCGAGCAAAATAAAGGAAAATCCTAAGATGTTTTATAAGTATATTAAGGGTAAGAGGATAACTAGGGAAAAAATAGGGCCCATTAGGGACAAAAGTGGCAATCTGTGTGTGGAGCCGGAAGATGTAGGAGGGGTTCTAAATGAATTTTTTGCATCTGTTTTCACTATGGAGAAGGACGATGTAGACATAGAAATAGGGCGGGGGGACTGTGATATGCTCGAACATATTAACATCGAGAGGGAGGAGGTATTGGCGGTTTTAGCTGGCCTAAAAATGGATAAGTCCCCAGGCCCGGATGAAATGTATCCCAGGCTGCTGTGTGAGGCAAAGGAAGAGATTGCGGGGGCTCTAACACATATATTCAGGACCTCTCTGGCCACAGGGGATGTGCCAGAGGACTGGAGAACCGCTAATGTAGTACCATTATTCAAGAAGGGAAGTAGGGAAAAACCGGGGAACTACAGGCCAGTGAGCCTAACATCAGTGGTAGGATAATTATTGGAAAAAATTCTGAGGGACAAAATTTGTCTCCACTTGGAGAGGCAAGGATTAATCAGGGATAGTCAACATGGCTTTGTCAAGGGAAGATCATGTCTGACTAATTTGATTGAATTTTTTGAGGGGGTGACTAGGTGTGTGGATGAGGGTAACGCAGTGGATGTGGTATACATGGATTTCAGTAAGGCCTTCGATAAAGTCCTGCACAGGAGACTGGTCAAGAAGGTAAGAGCCCATGGAATCCAGGGTGCCTTGGCACATTGGATACAAAACTGGCTTAGTGGCAGAAGGCAGAGGGTGATGGTCGAAGGTTGTTTTTGTGACTGGAAGCCTGTGGCCAGTGGGGTACCACAGGGATCGGTGCTGGGTCCCTTGCTGTTTGTGGTCTACATTAATGACTTGGATATGAATGTAAAAGGTATGATCAGTAAGTTCGCGGATGATACAAAAATTGGTAGGGTGGTAAATAGCGAGGAGGGTAGCCTCAGTCTGCAGGACGATATAGATGGGTTGGTCAGATGGGCAGAACAGTGGCAAATGGAATTTAACCCGGAAAAGTGCGAGGTGATGCACTTTGGGGGGACTAACAAGGCAAGGGAATACACAATGAATGGTAAGACCCTAGGCAAGACGGAGGGTCAGAGGGATCTGGGTGTGCAAGTACACAGATCCCTGAAGGCGGCGGAACAGGTGGATAAGGTGGTAAAAAAGGCATATGGGATACTTGCCTTCATTAGCCGAGGCATTGAATATAAGAGCAAGGAGGTTATGATGGAGCTGTATAAAACACTGGTTAGGCCACAGCTGGAATACTGTGTGCAGTTCTGGTCGCCACACTACAGGAAGGATGTGATCGCGTTGGAGAGGGTGCAGAGGAGGTTCACCAGGATGTTACCAGGGCTGGAGCGCTTCAGCTATGAAGAGAGACTGGGCAGATTGGGTTTGTTTTCCTTGGAGCAGAGGAGGCTGAGGGGGGACATGATTGAGGTGTACAAAATTATGAGGGGCATAGATAGGATGGATGCTGAGGAGCTTTTTCCCTTAGTAGAGGGGTCAATAACTAGGGGGCATAGATTCAAGGTAAAGGGCAGGAGGTTTAGAGGGGATTTGAGAAAGAACTTTTTCACCCAGAGGGTGGTTGGAGTCTGGAACTCACTGCCTGAAAGGGTTGTGGAGGCAGGAACCCTCACAACATTTAAGAAGCATTTGGATGAGCACTTGAAATGCCACAGCATACAAGGCTACGGACCAAATGCTGGAATATGGGATTAGATTAGACAGGGCTTGATGGCCGGCGCAGACACGATGGGCCGAAGGGCCTCTATCCGTGCTGTATAACTCTATGACTCTATGACTCAATAGTCGCCTGAATCCAGCCCGCCAGTCTAGTGCATTTCAAGTCTGGCAAAACCTCGAAGTTGCTTAAGGTCTTTCTTATTTAAAGATGATCAAAATGCAGTAGGAGCTAATCTTCACAACAGAGAACATGCCAATCCCACAATTATGTGTTTATCCCCTGCTGAAGGTGTGACAATTACAGTAGAACTTTCCAACATAATTACTGTATTTATTTAACTTATGTATTTATGTTGATACATGTGGAATTTCTATGCCTAATGATTATCTAAGAGTAAAGAATTATTTCAAGTGTTCATCTTAATATTTTCATCTTAAACATGAACGTAATTGTTGAAGCAGATATCAAACATATGCGGTTGTAAAGACGACAAAACTGTTAGCGCTCTCCGTCATTACTGTGTAAAACTGACAGCAACTTCTGGCGTCCACATGTGCAGTTAAATACGGAAATCTGAAAGTATTATAAATCTGGAAGTTATAGATGCATTTATGGGGAGGCTAGCTAAGCATATTAGGGAGAAGGGAATAGAGGGTTATGCTGATAGAGTTAGATGAGGAAAGACGGGAGGAGGCTAGAGTGGAGCATAAACGCTGGTATGGACTGGTTGGGCCGAATGGCCTGTTTATCTTATGTAATCCTATGTAAGTTGCTGTCAGTGATACCCTGCTCCTCCACATGGTGCACTGTTGCAATTTTTGGAGATGAAATCAACACAGAATTAGTGATTTAGTGCGAACTTCAACTTTTTATGCACTTTTCTCGCTGTAAAAACCACTGAAAATGTTAAGCCTTGTTGAATGAGGTGTAACTGAGTTTTTAACAGCGTACAAAGTCATAATTACTGCTGAACAACCTCTCTGGCCCTGAAAAACTAATTTTATAAGTGTGGGGTGTCATTCCTTCCATTCCATGATAACGATTCCATGATTTTTAAAATAACCCAAAAAATTTTTTAAAGCTTGTTTATGATATTTCAGCTTCTACCTTAATCCCATGTGTATGTCCCAATCTTTATTTTGCTTTCTATAAAATGATCAAAAAGTGAAGGATAATCAGTGCTTTTTACTTCCTGGTTTGCTGTCTGTGAGCAGTCAATCTCTTCAATCTGATTGGCTGCTCAGCCTGCTTGATGACATCACTGTTGCTGGACACCACAGATCCCCTAGAGATGGCGCCAGATTGAAAGTCACATTGGAATAGGGAAATCAATGCTCTAGAGCCTGCTAAATCTTTATGGACAGCTTTTTTCGAGGTCAGGGGCAAGCGCTAACCGCAAAATCCGGGCCAATGAAACCATAAGAAATGACCAACATGGAAATAAAGAAAAGTGTGAGATATTATTTAATTATTACCTTTTCTGTATCATCCTTTTTGACTGACTTCAGGTTAGCTCTCAGATCCATAGATACTTTGTGCTTGGATCCCAACAAGGCACGCAACATAGCATCAGCAGAAACACGGACCCTACGCAAAGTGGGTCGCTTAAACTTCCCTCTAAGGTCAAGAATTTTCAGGGACAGATCATGAATCTGTTGGCAGAAAATTGTATGTGAAATATTAAAACTGATGCTTCCATAGTATAATGATGATAAAATGCAGAGATTAAAGTATGTCAAATTTGTCATGTACCTCATAGCTGTTCTTGCCAGCTTTGAACTCAAAGTCGTACCTTTCTTCATCAACAATCTCAATTTTTTGATGAAGCTCTATGCACAAATTCTGCAACAATAAAAGTTTAGTTCTGGTCAATATTTCCACATGTGTCACCTAGGCCAATCCCACTCTCATCATCGCTCCCCATAACCTTTAATATTTATCTTTGTCACCCAACTGTCCAATTCCCTTTTAAAAGTACGGGAAACTTCGTGATATCCGGCACCGACGGGACCGAGCTGTTGCCGATCTATGAAAACTTCCGGACAGACCAGCGCTAATGTTGAAGGATACGGAGGTTTTCATCTCCGTATCTGACAACAAGCACTGTTGCTTAGCAACAGCTTGTAAACAGTCGGCCCGTAACTTGGAAGCGTCTCTGTAGCTTAGCAACAGCTTCAGAGAGGCTTTCCAGAGGCTGACTGTTTAAGAAAATGCTAGGAGAAGAAAAAAAAAGAAAAAAACCTAACAAAATGGCTGCTGATTTCTGCCGTTAGATCGAGGTTTCCGGACATACAACCTCCGGATAAACCAAAGTTTCCTGTACTTCTTTTAAATATTCTCTAATATATCATAACTCAGAGTGGACTTGCATCTGTCAAAAGGGGAATTTTAAATAGTCATAGATTTATACAGCACAGAAAGAGGCCCATCGTGTTCGCGCCGGCCATCAAGCCCTATCTATTCTAATCCCATTTTCCAGCACTTGGTCCGTAGCCTTGTATGCTATGGCGTTTCAAGTGCTCATCTAAATGCTTCATGAATGTTGTGAGGGTTCCTGCCTCTACCACCCTTTCAGGCAGTGAGTTCCAGATTCCAACCACCCTCTGGGTGAAAAAGTTTTTCCTCAAATCCCTTCTAAACCTCCTGCCCCTTACCTTGAAACTATGCTCCCTGGTTATTGACCCCTCTACTAAGGGGAAAAGTTCCTTTCTATCTACCCTATTTATGCACCTCATGATTTTCTACACCTCAATCAGGTCCCCCCTCAGCCTTCTCTTCTCTAAGGAAAGCAACCCCAGCCTGTCCTGCCTCTCTTCATACTGAAGCGCTCCAGCCCAGGTAACATCCTGGTGAGTCTCCTCTGCACCCTCTCCAATGCAATCACATCCTTCCTATAGTGTGGCGACCAGAGCTGCACACAGTATTCCAGCTGTGGCCTAACTAGCGTTTTGTACAGCTCCATCATAACCTCCCTGCTCTTATATTCTATGCCTCGGCTAATGAAGGCAAGTATCACATATGCCTTTTTAACCACCTTATCTACCTGTCCTGCTGCCTTCAGGGATCTATGAACATGCACACCAAGGTCCCTCTGATCCTCTGTCCTTCCTAGGATCCTACCATTCATTGTGTATTCCTTTGCCTTGTTAGTCCTCCCAAAATGCATCACCTCACACTTTTCAGGGTTAAATTCCATTTGCCACTGTTCTGCCCATTTGACCAACCCGTCTATATCGTCCTGTAGCCTGAGGCTTCCCTCCTCGCTATTTACCACTCCACCAATTTTCGTGTCATCTACGAATTTACTGATCATACCTCCTACATTCATATCTAAATCATGAATGTACACTACAAACAGCAAAGGACCCAGCACCGATCCCTGTGGTACACCACTGGACACAGGCTTCCAGTCACAAAAACAACCTTCGACCATCACCCTCTGCCTCCTGCCACTAAGCCAATTTTGGATCCAATGTGCCAAATTGCCCTGGATCCCATGGGCTCTTACCTTCTTAACCAGTCTCCCATGCGGGACTTTGTCAAAAGCCTTACTGAAGTCCATGTAAACTACATCAACTGCACTACCCTCATCCACACACCTAGTCACCCCCTCGAAAAATTAAATCAAATTGGTTAGACATGATCTCCCCCTGACAAAGCCATGCTGTCTATCCTTGATTAATCCTTGCCTCTTCAAGTGGAGACTAATTCTGTCCCTCAGAATTTTTTCCAATAATTTCCCTACCACTGATGTTAGGCTCACTGGCCTGTAATTCCCTGGTTTATCCCTACTACCCTTCTTGAATAATGGTACCATGTTAGCTGTCCTCCAGTCCTCTGGCACCTCCCCTGTGACTAGAGAGGTTCTGAAAATTTGTGTCAGAGCCCCTGCAATCTCCTTGCCTCACACAGCAACCTGGGATACATCTTGTCTAGGCTTGGGGATTTATCCACTTTTAAGCCCACGAAAACCGCTAGTACCTCCTCCCGCTCAATCTGGTCCCTGGTTATCCTCTTGCCCTTAATATACTTATAAAACACCTTGGGATTTTCCTTTATTTTGCTCGCCAGTGTTTTTTCATGCCCCCTCTTTGCTCTCCAAATTTCTTTTTTAAGTACCCCCTTGCACTTTCTATAGTCCTCTAGGGCTTCCACTGTTTTTAGTCCTTTGTATCTGCCAAAACCCTCCCTTTTTTTCCTAATCCATTCTTGTATATCCCTTGACATCCAGGGTTCCCTGGTCCCACCCTTGACCTTTACGGGAACATGTTGGCGTTGTACTCTCTCTATTTCCTTTCTGAAAGATTCCCACTGCTCTGATGTGGATTTTCCTACAAGTAGCTTATCCCAATCCACTTTGGCCAGATCCTGCCTTATCATATTAAAATCGGTCTTCCCCCAATTTAGAACCTTTATTTCCGGTCCATCTTTGTCCTTTTCCATGACTACCTTAAATCTCACCAAATTATGGTCACTGTCACCAAAATGCTCTCCTACTGACACTTCTACCACTTGCCCGGCTACATTCCCTAGAATTAGGTCCAGTACCGCCCCCTCTCTTGTAGGACTTTCTACATGCTGGCTCAAAAAACTCTCCTGGATGCACTTTAAGAATTCCGCACCCTCTGAGCCTTTCACACTCTGACTATCCCAGTTAATATTGGGGAAGTTGAAATCTCCTACTATTATTACCTTATTATTTCTACACTTCTCTGAGATTTGCCTACATATCTGTTCCTCTATCTCCCCCTGACTGTTTAGGGGCCTATAGTACACTCCCAGCAAAGTGCTTGCCCCCTTTTTGTTTTTAAGTTCTACCCATATGGCCTCATTAGAGGAACCTGCTAAGATAGGGCAGCACGGTGGCATAGTGGTTAGCACTGTTGCCTCACAGCGCCAGGGACCCGGATTCGAATCTGGCCTCGGGTGACTGTCTGTGTGGAGTTTGCACATTCTCCCCGTGTTTGCGTGGGTTTTCTCCGGGTGCTCCGGTTTCCTCCCACAGTCCAAAGATGTGCAGGTTAGGTTGATTGGCTATGATAAAAATTGACCCTTAGTGTTAGGGGGATTAAATACGTGGGGTTACGGGGATAGGGTGGGATGTGTGTTGGTGTAGGGGTTACGGGGATTGGGAGGGATATGTGTCGGTGCAGGCTTGATGGGCCGAAATGGCCTCTATCTGTACTGTGAGGTTTCTGTGATTTCTGTGATATCATTCCTCCTTACAGCTGTAATTGACTCCTTGATTAATATTGCGATACATCCTCCTCTGTCTCGCCTGAAGATTCTATACCCCGGAATATTGAGCTGCCAGTCCTGCCCCTCCCTCAACCATGTCTCTGTGATAGCAACAATATCATACTCCCATGTGTTCATCAACACTTTCAATTCATCTGCCTTACTCGCAAGACTCCTTGCATTAAAATAAATGCCATCCAGCCTTGTCATACTCCCTTGTGCCATTACATATTTGCTCTGCCTTCCAGCTGACTTGTTTTTTCCTCTATATTTGGCTGTGCATCACCCCCTACTATAGCTCCACTCTGTATCCCATCCCCCTGCCAAGTTAGTTTAACCGCCCCCCCCCCCGCCCAACAGTACTAGCAAACCTCCCCGCAAGGATGTTGGTCCCGTTCCGGTTCAGGTGCAACCTGTCCGACTTGTACAGGTCCCACCTTCCCCAGAAGCAGACCCAGTGATCCAGGAAACTAAAGCCCTCCCTCCTGCACCAACTCTTTAGCCACACATTCATCTGCTCTATCCTCCTATTCCTATACTCACTAGCACATGGCACCGGGAGTAATCCAGAGATTACAACCTTTGAGGTCCTGCTTTTTAATCTGCTACCTAGCTCCCTAAATTCTTGTTGCAGGACCTCATCCCGCTTTCTACCTATTTCTACCTAAATCTGCTTCAACATCGGTTTGTGGCAAAAAATTCCACTTCCTAACCACCCTTGCTGTGAAGAATCTTTTCTAACACCCCCGTTTTGTTTTTTTCATGATTATCTTAAAGTTGTACCCTCTTGTTACTGTCTTATCAACCAGTGGAAACAATTTAGCACTATTTATCTTATCATGACCCTTCATAATCTTGAAGGCATCCATCAGGTCACCCCTTAACAATCTCAGCTTTTTTCCATAACCATTTAATTCAACATCCCTACTAAAAGTCATGTTTATATTCTCATTAATATATCATTCCTCTATCAAAAATAGCATAGAGGGAGTTTTAACTTACTCCACCCAGCGGAACAGGAGTTAACATCCAAGCGATGCACTTAACGCCCGTTTCCCACCCCGCAGCCATTTTAACATGGCCATCTTGGGCGTTTGAGGGGCCCTCCTGATTCAGGCGGGAGCCTCATGAATAAATGTAAATCGGGTCCTATGATGTTATTAGGAGCCTGATGTAATTTTGACTGCCTGAGTGAAAAGTCCAATGCGGACACTCCACTCAGTAAAACGTGGCGGATACTCAGTCAGGTAAGTTAAAAAGTTATCTTTGTCCAGACAGGAGGGACTGGGCCCTAAAAAGAAAGTTTTGGCTGCTGCTGCTCTGGGATCCCTTCCCCGCTACGACCCATGAACCCACCCCTTGCACTACTAGCCTGTCTGCCAGTTTGGCAGCCTCTGGGCCACCTAATTTTTACAGGCCCAAAGCCAGCAAGCTGTCTCTGGACTCCCAGCTTGGTCGGACAGCTGGTCGGTAGCATACTAATGAGGCCTGGCCGTTAAAATGGACTGGGCCTCCCACTGCCGCTCCCAGGCGGATGGCCTACATGCTCCACCACTTTTTGCTCGGGAGTCAAAATTCCCCCTATAGTGTCTAACGCTGAAAAACTTATACATTTGAAGGTCCAGGAAAAACACACAGACCCTACAAATGTTAAACAAAATTTAATTATGTTGTAAATGTTATGCATTTCTGCCTTAAATAGAAATACAGTACAAAACGGTCTTACTTGCAAGTCAGTAAGAGAAAGGCCGCTGAGGTTGAGAGGCGGTACACGCTCTGCAAGGAATTTTTCCTTCTCTTCATTTCGATCAACTATTTCTTTTTCTAGGTCATCTTTGGCTTTGCCCAGCATTAGGATCTGTGTAAGCATTGTTATTCAGTCAACATGTGATAATAATGCAAGACTAAGCTTTTAAAAATATCTTCAGAATAATAAACCAGGAAACAAAAATTTTACCTCACCTTAAGATGGAGTTTGCGTGACGCTGAGATCTTACAACTTTTCTGTTATTGACAATAAAAGCAAACAAGGGCTGGTTATTTCAGTGCTGTTAAGACTTGTACATTACTGGGTAAATACAACCGATCATACATTCCCAATGAGGAGGAGTCATACGAAATACAATTGAGACAGAACTACCAAACTGTAGTACTGATTCTTCAACTTGCACTCCTTTCTGCTGTGAGCATGTGATCAGTGAATTTGATCATATATCCCTATGATACAAAAATACAACAAAACTGTGAATACAGCAAAATCATTTATATTTCCAACTTACAGCATTCAGAAAAAGTGGCCTGTAATAGTATGAAAATATATAAAATACTTTCATATAGACCTACTTGTGACCTGCTTAAAGATCTGACTTAGCATTATTAATGTGGCATGTTAAGAATATAAATGTATTAAATTCCACTGTACTTTTACATAGAATTATATAGAATGTATAGCACAGAGACAGGCTATTCGGCCCAGCTGGTCAATGCCAGTGTGTATGCTCCACATGAGCCTCCTCCCACCCCTCTTCATCTCACGCTATCAGCATAATCAGCATATCATATTCCTTCCTCCCTCATGTGTTTATCTAGCTTTCCCTTAAATGCATCTATGCTTTTTGCCTCAACTACTTGTGGTGGCGAGTTCCACATTCTCGCCACTCTTTGGGTAAAGAAGTTTCTCCTGTATTCCTTTTATTTCATCATTTTGGGCCGAAGTAATACAAAAATATTACTTTCTGTTCTATGATAATGTTTGAACTGGAAACATTTAGTTGTAATATATTTCCCAACTTTTGTTGACAGGAAGTCATACTTTTTTTTGGAGGAAAGCAGACTGGCATTACGTAAGCCATTAAAAATTAAATACTGATAAATTGTGTCAAAATATATAGGTACTTCCTAACCCAATACCTAGTCTTAGTCTGACAATTCCTCATGTGTCAAATCACAGGACGAAAAGCTTCATCCAATGCAGTGTGGTACTATCCCATTGCATAGTGTGAATACTACTGCATAGCCCCAGCAGGGCTGCCTGGAGAAGGATTGTTTCTATGACATCTTTAACATATAAAGCGCGATAAACTCACAATTCTATGACAGATCTACAGGAAACTCTCTTTTTACTGGCACCTAAATAACCGGAAATCTCTCTTAACCGGCAAAATTCAGGAGTAGGTTCAGGTAAGTTTTTGTGGCCGTGTAACCGGGGTTCCTGGATCTGTGGCCGTAACCGGGGTTCCTGCACCTGTTGCCATGCAACAGGGACGCCTGGATCTGTGGCCGTGTAACCGGGGTTCCTGCACCTGTTGCCATGCAACAGGGACGCCTGGATCTGTGGCCGTGTACGGGGCTCTCGTACCTTAGTAAGCAATCCGGACTTTTTGATCAACCGGCACCACGCCGGTCCCGTCGGTGTTGGATAAAAAAAAGAGTTTCCTGTAGTTATAATTACCTTTTTTCAGAATGTGTATGAGATTTACAGACTTCTACATATTACGTACATGCATTCACGAATTCCCTTAAATACCGCAGAATGAAAATTGTGGGAAAATAGAAAATGAGTGGAAATAGCAAAACTATCATGTTGAGGGGGAGCATGAGGAAACTGACTGCATACTTTAGCATTTATCTCATGCGGAGCCACTTGAGGTCTTGGCGGTGGAGCAACTTGCTTGGGAGGTGCTGGTTTCGGTGGTTCTGGCTCGGGCTCAATCACTTCTTTAGTCTCTTCCGTTTCATCAATAACTTCTTCTTCATACTGCTAAAATGTTAAAGATCTAATTATTAGTGAACTTGTAGATTGTCAAAACTGGCACAATTATCAAATTATAAGCAACAAAATGTGAACAATCACAAATACAACTGCCATGGAGACATAACGCCAGATCTGTTAAAATGCTTACCTCTTCCCTGAAACAGAGAGAGAGAGAGAGAGAGAGAATAAGTGCGTCAGAGAGAACATCATAACAATTAGAAAATAGTAGCATTCCAAATATATTTTAAATTTAAAGGCAATCCTGTTCACTTACATTTCTGTTGACAAGTTAATTTTATTGCTCAATTGTATTGCGATTTGGACATAGTTTCAAAATACTGTGCCATGGAGTAATCAAATACTTTATGTGTGCCCTTTCAAGATAAGAGGAACGAGTCCACTTGGGTTGGAACAAATTAACAATGTTCGGTCATTGTCTTTATTCTTTTAAAAATGCACGTTGTGGATTTTTTATCTATAGTTGTTCGTGCACAAACCAGTGTTGGCTGCATGAGTTTGCAATTTTTATTGTAAACAAAAGACTGAAAAGGGCACCACCTTCAAATAACAGTGGGACTGCAGAGCTTCAGGCATAGGAATCCTATAATCGGAGCAGAGGCCTGAGGCCTGCGATGTGTCCGATATGCACTGCACATGACCGATGTGTTCGATGTGCTTGGGTAGTATATAGTACACTGGGAGCAAGGCTTCTCAAGGCCCCAATTTCTATGAGTGGTACTCCAGGCATTCAGCACCCATTTGGAATGGTTCTTCAGGGAAGGCCAACAAAAAAAAAGTGATTTTTCTTTATGTGTACCATTCCTTGTAATAGGACCACCCTTCGTTGATGTACTTCATGTTTTTGACCTCCAAAGACCAACACGTGAAAGGGGTTGTTATGCGCCAAATTATTCAATTAAAAAAAAATATCAGTGTTTGAAGGGCAGCCAGCAACCCTTAAATAGTTGCTGGTTCCTAATAATGTGGCCTTGACTCCCAGTCCATCATGCGCTAAGCAGGGGGTGCACCACAAAAATATTTAAATGAGCTGACCCCACATTATCAGGTGAAATCAGCTCGGTGCCGTGTAGGGACAAACGGTTTTGGAACCCTATTGTCTGCCCAAGTTTGGCAATTTTTAAAAAACCTTACGGTAAAGAGGCAGCAGAAGAACCTTGTGTCAAATTAGTCGTAAAAACAACACACACAAGTGATGCAATTTGTGACATTACCATTTTTGGGTTTAGGAAAAAAATGAACAAGGGTTAGCAAACATTCCTTTCACAAAGATGTTACCTCTTTAAGGAAAGAAACAGTGAACACCAGTATTGAATTTAAGTATTTTAAACTCTTGACTTTTAGATAACAATCTTAGAAACAAATCTAATTTCAAAGTAAGAAAAAAATGAAACTTACTGATCAGACATTTTGGAGTTATGGCTTTCGACCTGTAACAGCAAAGAGAGATGTTAAACCCACCCAATGGTCCATGCTTTTAGCAATTTGATAGAGTGAAAGTGTAAATCAAGTCATATTGTTCATTGCTGAAGTATGCCTTTTCACTTCTCAATGTCACAATTTGGAGAAAACATAGCAAAGAGATTAAATAATTTCAATGAATAATAACAACAAAGTTTCCAATTAAGGGATTACTTCAGCGATTCTTTTGCTCGTTGCTTTCCTCCATCGCTCTGGCTTTGTATTATTATATGCAGATTATACAGTAGTACAGCATTCCTTAGAGAGATTCACTTTCTCTACAGACATAACTTTATTTTCTCTTACTAATTTTCATATTCTCTTCTCTTCCAACCTCTATACCTATCACTTTCAATTTTCCAGCCTCTCCTTAGTTTCCTTTTATGCTCATCTCTAACAGCTTTAAGGCACTTTAATATTACATTGATCTTTCGGGCCACCAATATTAATGAGCCCCAGTAGTTTTACATTTGGCTGCATAAATCCTGTACTTTGGGAACTTGGTAACATTAGAGCACATTTTGTGCAGTATAAAAGCACACCTTACATTTTGACTTGCAGCTGGTTGCATGAAACTTAGAGAGCCTGGCAGTATTAGCACAGGTCTCACACAATATAGAAGTGCCTTCACATATGACTTATAACCAGCTGTATATATCTCATGCTTGGGAACCTGGTGACCTAAGCATGAATATAAAAGCACATTTAAGTCACAGTAGAGTACTGCTTATTTTCTATCACTTGTGCAATGATGTACTTTCTTCCTTTTCCCATCCCTTACCTCTGTAGTTCATCGGTCACTACGTTGAAAGTAAGTCAAAAACTGCCAATTCTTATAAAACCCAAATATAATATGGTTTATTAGCTGTCACTGAGATAATGAAGATATTTAGTATCATGTCTGAACAGTACCGTAGAAGCTTAACCACTTCCATTCAAAACTAGGCCTACATTTTTGAGCAAAATACATACAGACTACGGAGTGAATTTACTTTGAGCTTCACCCACTCCACTGCCATAACATCATGGTTTCTGTTGCACTTCCGGCGAAGTGATGACGGCAGAATGGGGGAAGCTCTGAGGAAATTCACCCCCATATATAATCATCTTGTTATTGCCAGTTAGCAGTTGTAGTCTTAGTATTTACAGCATCTATATTATGCTCTGAAATGTGTAACTTTTTTGAACAGAAACTTGCATTTCTGAGGTAATATTTAGTCAAAGAGTTTTAATTTGCGACTATGACAGCCCAAACTCTTGGAACTGAGTTCCAGATCCCCATACCTACTACAAACTCTACTTTCATAACCCATACTGCACAACTTGGTACTGCCTCCAACAGTGGAATGAACCAGAAGCCCTGGCTGTACGATCCATTGTTAAGTAGGGGAGAGCAGAGTTCTGTGCAAGAACTGGTAATGACAGTAAAGAACTGATGGTTAGCTCCTTTCTATTGTTAGAATTACTGCAGGCCACTGGAGATTTTTTTCCTTTCAATTTTATTTTTCGTTCTTGCCAAGTATCCCCCCTACTCTACTGAAGACTATGGTCCAGTGAGCACAGGTGCTCACTCAACAATATCTCGCCCAGTAGCAACTGTTCATGTGTGAGCTTTGGCAGTGAAGCTCATCAGACGATTCCACCAGACCATCACAGCTGAGCCCAATCCTTCCCTCAGCTGATGTTCACACACATACACTTCCAGCAGAGGTGATGGGGTAACTATAGGAACCAGGGCACTAAGACAAATTGCAGCCCCCACTACCACTGCCCTGGCTGAGACCAGCTATCTCAGTACAAATAGGTGATTGAACCTAAGAACTTCCTCATTCATATGGCTCAGCTACTCACTAACTAAACTTACTGAGCGATTGGGGAACTAGATCTTTTAAATGTTAAGTTTTTTTGTCACCAATTTTATCCATCGATTTCATTCTCTCCCTTTCTGTCTGAAGGTGCTGACTCATTGGTTGCGATTTCCCCTACCCCTACCTCGGCGGGTCCGTGGTGGGTGACGTCGGTGGCGAGTCCCGACCCCGCCGCTGGTTCCAGCCCCGTGTGTAGAATGATTTTACGTTGATTGGGCTTGTTAAGCCCGCCCAGCGCATTTTCCAGCCAATTTAAGGAAGCGGGTCTGATGACGCCATTTGATGACGTGTCATCAGCTGGTTTCCTTAAAGGGACCGTGCGTAAATTGGTTTTAACAGTTGTGCGGTCGGTGTTCTGTAGCATTGAGGTGCTGCAAACACTGACGAGCACTGTACAGAGGTGCAGGGCTGCACCCAGGCTCTCCCATGACTCCCTCCATATGCTTATGGAGGGAGTCACAGCACGCAGTGGGTTCTCTTCCCTTCCAATGGGCGGAAGAGACATCCCCAGGAGACCAACGCAGCCTGGTTGCACATTGCAGAGGAGGGCACAAGCAGGGATATCGTCAGGAGGACCTGGGTGCAGTGGCGCAAACCTTTCAATGATCTTAGTAGACCTCATCCTGTTGTGCCACTCATCACATCCCCATCACTCTGCCTTCCCTACCCTACTCCTTACTCACACCAACTTACCTTGCAGGTCCACCCATCCCTCTCTATCTACATTACCACTTCCCCATCTCACAAGCCACCCCTCACACTCACCCTCATCCTAGTCCAATCATACCAACTAACAACACACAGTGGTAGGCACTTGTGTGTTTTAGCCAATGTTCATGCGAAGTTTCTGTTAATGTGGTGTCAAACATTGAAACATTTATTTTCAACACTTTGCGTTCTTGGACAGATCTGTGTGCACCTTTGGAAGTAGCTTAGTGAGCTGCAGTGAATGGTGAGACATAACGGTATCCCCCCACAATGATGATGAGTGTGAAAAGAATGGCTTGGGCATTGTAGGGATGCTTTATGGTGTTGGTGTGGGGTGGTGCCAACCTGGCGCAACATGTGGCAGCCAGGGTGTACAGCGCCAAGTGAAGTAAATCTGGCCGTGGTGAGGCCATCCCTGGCGTCCCGGGTGCTGATGCCCTGTGCAGCATCAGGTGATTGCGGAGAAGGTTGGTGTTGTTGTTAGTGCTGCTGGTGTGCCTGGTGCTGCTGGTGTTGGGGCTGATCGTGGTGGGATTCTGAGGACCAAGGTGAGATAGTTTCAAGGGCACCGATGATGATGAAATAGATAGCAGGTGAACTTGAGATGACAGAAGCGATCTGTCAATGGTGGGAGAGGTTGTTCCAATGAGGTGACACTGGATAGAGAGTTTGCTCCAAATACTTGCAACCTGCATGAAGTTCAATCTGTCTTCCAAATGGAGTAAGCAACAGCTTCTGAGCTTGGAAAGTAAACAGCTGCGAAATGGGAGCTTTTATAGCACATTTGCAGCTGTCAAGTAATGAGATGATTCCATGACCATTCAACTCCCGACCTCCTTACCTGACGTGATCACTGAGCTGTGTTGACCCCATGGGTGACCTCATAAAATGGTATGGTGAGCTCAAAATACCTTTTAATGGGCTGTTAACAAGGTCACAATGACCTAAATTGCCTACCCCGCCACTGCGTGTCGGGTCTGTTCAGCCCTGACATCTGGGAAAATTGCTTGGTGGTGGGTTGACAGCGGGGTTCTGATCCGCTGTCAAAAAAATTTGCCACCTGGTCCACCACCGAACGAGCCCACTGACCCCCCGAAAAATTCCCCCCTTTGTTTGGATTTAGTTTGATGCCTCATTCAAATAGCCATTCTTCATGTATGAGCCTTGACAGAGTGTCATATCAGGCTATTTGAAGAGCATAATCCTATCAGCAACTGACATCCACACACATTCCAGCAGAGGTCATTGAATAGAAATCAGGAAGGGCAACACTGTTGATCTTCCTTCCCTAACCCAGAGACACAGGCTGATTTTTAGGGCCTGAGGACCGCCCCAGCTGAGATCAGTTTACTCAGTACTGGCCAAGGAGTGAGCCTGGGACCTTGCTGGCTATGTGGCTCAGCTGCTTACTGGATAGATAGATTGAAAGTTCTAAAAGTCGGATGTGCATTGACTGCAATGATACTGCAGCTGAGGAGCAATTTTAACCAAACCCGCCCATCTTGAAACTGACAGGATCGGGTGCAATGCTGGTTTAACACACCTCCCAATTTTACGCTCTATTTAAGTCAGTGGAGAGTAATATTGAGCGGGGTGTAAAACTGGTGTTCCATCCGCTCCCGCGGGCTTTCTACCTGGGGAGTTAGGTTAAAATGACCCCCATAGTATCAAAAATGCAAGACCGCCTTCTATCAACACCCATTAGTGTTATACTGCGTGTTTGATGTTACTGCAGTGCGAAAGATTGTGGTATGCCAATGTCAAACGTCTATCATAACGGAGACATAAATCAGAATGAACAACTGTTTCCAAAGCTGGGATTTTAGTCAAATGTGCCATCTAGTGTCCTGCTAGGAGTATTATACCCATCTGAACCTCAACCCTATCAGTTCTGAAATCTGTCTTAGTACAAGCAAACATCCACTCTTTTGATTAAAGGGGGGGGAAAAAATCAATTCACGTGGTAGAAAGCACTTAGTTGATGTCACCGTTAAATCATATAAACATAAGAAAGAGTAGCTAAAGGTATTACAGATGCATTAGATTGATACATAATTAAATTTCCCAGAATATCTCCCACAGAGCAAGGATGGTAAATATTTCAACTGAAAGATTCAGTCATGCCTCATCTTCTAATTCAGGCATCTCCAATCTTTATGGGCAATATAGTTGTGAACCATGCAGTCTTGGGGCGCAAATGAAGTTGAAACACACGTTCCCATTGCTGCAATTAACACAGCTTGCTGTTCTGATTCAGGATTTATCCACAAATGAGGCAATAATGCTAAAAAAAAACTTTCAAAACCCCAAGGCCCAGAAACGTCAAATAGTACAAACAAGCAAATAAGAATTATGTGCGCAAATAGAAATGAGTTGTCTGAGCTTCATGGGACGAATTGTAAAGGCTCAGGAACTC
The DNA here is from genome assembly GCF_052327205.1 of Somniosus microcephalus. Classification (NCBI taxonomy): domain Eukaryota; kingdom Metazoa; phylum Chordata; class Chondrichthyes; order Squaliformes; family Somniosidae; genus Somniosus; species Somniosus microcephalus. The sequence goes on from NC_141003.1 coordinate 28,137,045, forward strand.
CTCAAACGGTAGCTCAGATGCCAACTGCTCACTGCCTCTAACTTTGCAGACACTAATGGAATTATTCTTAAAACCTACAAGTCAATTTGGTTTTTTCCCCAATAACCAATTACTCTGATTATTTAACAGTGAATCAACTTTTATACACATCAGTTACTACTGTGTTCTGTCACAGACATTCAATTCTGCTTTTTCTGAACACTAATCCATCTGGTTGCTAATATTTAATTCTCATTAAAAAGTGTTGTTTATAATAATGCATGAGGGTTAGTTGTGTAATACTGTACCAGATTAGTTTTTTCTAACATGTACAGCTTTCACTGCAAACATCTATTATCAATATATATCATTTTTACTGATTATTTAATCTGATCCAAAATGCAAACGACTAAAAGGAATTATTTGTTATACTTCAATTACCACTGTGAAACTATGGGATGTATAACTCCAAAGTCCCAAAGCTTTCTTTTTTTTAATGCTACTAACTCTAATCCTCATTTATAATAAATGTTTGAACCATTCTTACCTTCCTTATGACAATTGGACTTCTCTCTTAGTTGGGAAACAAAGCTAGGAGTGAATGGACACATGCAGGTATTTATTATAAAATACCAAATGGAACTATTCTCTGACTGGACAATAAATTTAGCAGTGACACTTGAAAACACGTCATAGTTTATTTTTAGCGATCATTCAACATCTGACACACAAGCCTCAGTTAGACTCATGAAACACTTTGTCATCTTTGTGCTAGCATTCTAATACTTTAGTAGTGGCAAAAAGTAAGCTGTATGTTTTTTATTAAGAAGAATCTTTGAACTGGAAATTTGAAACAAATGAAAGGCTATGCAGATTAACATTTAAAACCTGAAAGCTACCCTTGTCTATTTTTTGTCACACCAAATACAAAATGATATTATTCATCCATTAGAAATAGGAAAGCCAGATTGTGTATATTTGTTAAACATTTGATTTTGCTAAAGGAAAACTCCAGGATACAAACACTATTGGCATAATATATAGTTCATTCTTTCAATGTCTAGTTCTTTGCACCAATTCATTTTTGTATCTTTCCATCCACATGAGCAAAATGAGTGTCACGTTGATCCACAACAGGTATTTTAGGAATTCAATCTTACCATTGTCTCAGTATGTAGCATTGCTGGATATTGCTGCATAAAACGCTGCAGAAATGATAATTCCCTCAGTAAGAGATTACATTTTCCTTTTGTATCTGTAATTAGCAGCAGAAAAATGTTTTGTGTTAGTCGTTCTGCATCTTGCTGGAAGAAAAATCATCAGGTTACAATCCATGAAACTCTTGGATTTCCATATACTTCAACCGGCAACATTGTGTAACTTCAATATGTACAGTAACTGGAACTGGAGAGGGCGGGTGGGAACAAAAAAACATTCCATCCCAGAGCAACAAAGAGCTGCTGTGACCTCTCAAAAGCAGTGAAAAGTTGTCACTACTTGATCTATTTGCATATTTATTTTTACTGCTGATAAAATAACAAAAATGATTAGTGTTGTTAATGTGTATTAGACGAGTGTTCTGTATATAAATATGAACTGTTTTAAGCTTGGCAATAGACCATAAAGAATTAAAAACATGATCTATGCAATCAGTACAAACACCACTATCTTTTAAGGATTTTAGATGCAAATTTGAATTAAATATCTTAAGAAAATTAAGACAAATTTCAATTTTGATAGAAAGCTCATTTGTGAAGTTTTGAAAAAATATTTTTCAGAAAATCAGACTCCATAAAGTCACTGTAAAAATTATCTTCAACTTCACTGGTAACTTTACTCACCCTGCAAAATTAACAATCAGAATGTTTTGCATTAATTTAATCAAACTGTTTCAGTGCATGTGTTTCAATATGCAGACACTTGTTAATAAAATTCAGAATGTTTTAATGGTGATAGGAGATTTTGCTTAACACCTGATAGTCCAGGAATGCGAGGCACGCTGTTATCACACTGGGGAATGTGAGCTCTGAAATCCTTTTCTTATGACTGGACTATTTATTCTAACTGTCCATCTAGTAAAACTGTTTCCATCTTAACTTGTGTACTGTGCAGAAATTTTTTTGGGGGGGATAATGCAGGCTTGATATGCATTTTATACCATGCCACAATTTACCATGATTACTTATAATATGTACAGATAATGGCCCAGATTTTGCAGTGAAAATAATGGTGAAGCTAACAGCGTTCACCATTATTCATGCACAAATCTGACAAGAGCGGAGATGTACAGTTCAACAGGAAAATCCAGAAGTTGCTGTTCGAGATGTGCCGCTCCTCCGTAAGCTGCGCGAAAACGGCATCTCGCCGTCTGGCTCCCCGTTCAAATGTATTAAACGGCATCAATTACCTATACTGACATCGTAGATATGAACAAAATTCACCAAAAAAAGTTAGGGCTTGTCCATTCCAGTATAAGTACCCTTTTAACGGCATGGTAAGTCTTAATTATTGCCAAACAGCCTCTCTGGCATTGAAAATTAACTTTTACAAATGTGGAGTCTCATTCCTTCAGCTTTTAGTTACTGTTGGAGATATTTTAAAAGAGTAATTTTTTTAAACTTTTGCTTTCTGTCTCTTTTATCTCTCTTAATCCAATCTTTCTTCCCCTCTCTTTATTTTGCTTTCTGCACATGATTTGACATTGAATTCACTATTCTAACTTACACTTCCTTGTTCAGACTCTGTGCTGCTCATTAATGATTCTTCAATCTGATTGGTTAAGGTGATACAGATTCACTTCTCTGTTCATACAGGTCCCAGATGCCTTGATGGATGTCCTGCCAACAGTAACTTGCCATGCAAAACCCCATAGAAAGTCTATGGGCAAGTGAAAGTCTAACAAAGGGTAGGCGCCGTTCATTACCTGCTCACAGCAAGATCTGGCCCAATATAAAACAAGGGTTAACTGACTAAGAATTATCAGCAAAAGAATGAAGGTTGAAGTTAGAAGATTTCTTTTCAGAGGGTTATTAGAAAATGAAATCTTCCAGCACAAATGGCTATTGAAAGAAAAGAAAGGACTTGCATTTATTTAGTGCCTTTCATGTCCTCAGGATGTCCCAAAGTGCTTCACAGCCATTTAATTACTTTTGAATTGTAGCACCTGCTGTTGTGTAGGCAAACACAGGAACCAAGTTGTGCACAGCAAGGTCCCAAAAGTAGAAAATGAGATAATTGATCAGATAATCTATTTTGATGGTGTTGGTTCATTCACTTGTGAACAAGGCCTTTGCTATCCATGAGCTTATTGTGGATGATTGCATCGACATCGTGGCCTTGACAACATAGAAACATAGAAGATAGGAGCAGGAGTAGGCCATTCGGCCCCTCGAGCCTGCTCCGCCATTCAATGAGATCATGGCTGATCATCCAAATTCAGTACCCTGTTCCTGCCTTCTCTCCATATCCCTTGATCCCTTTAGCCTTAAGAAATATATCCAACTCCTTCTTGAATATATTTAATGAATTGGCCTCAACTGCCTTCTTTGGTAGAGAATTCCACAGGTTCACCACTCTCTGGGTGAAGAAATTTCTCCTCATCTCTGTCCTAAATGGCTTACCCCTTATCCTTAGACTGTGACCCCTGGTTCTGGACTCCCCGACCATCGGGAACATCCTTCCTGCATCTAGTCTGTCTAGTCCTGTTAGAATTTTATAAGTTTCAATGAGATCCCCTCTCATTCTTCTAAACTCCAGCGAGTACAAGCCCACCCCACTGTTATTGCATATTGTTACCTCTGGTTGGCGCTGTGTACCAATGCATGCCTCAGCTGGCTCCGCCCACATGACCAGGTATAAAGGTGGGTGTTTCGGCAACCCACTTCCTTCTTGGAACCAGTCGTCCACGAAAGGCATGCTCTATTCTTTAGTTAATAAAAGCCTTTTCATTACCTTCCTAATTCATCGCCTTTTATGGAGTAATTGATAAGCGTATCAATTTTATTAACTAAAAGTAAAATGGCGACACCTGAGCAGCAACAACAGCAGGCGTTGCTGCGAGCCCTCAGACCAGCATGCCTGGACCTCGACCCTCAAGCAGCGGGTTCATCGACCAATTTCGAACACTGGCTGAGCTGCTTTGAATCCTTCCTAGAAGCCTCCGCCGTGACATCGGAGGAGAACAAACTAAAAGTTTTGACCGCCCAGGTGAGCCCTCAAGTATATACACTCATCCGGGACGCTGCTACGTACACGGCGGCCCTCGAACTACTAAAAGGGCAATACACGCGCCCAGTGAACACGATTTACGCCAGACACCTCTTGGGATCCCGCAGGCAGCAACCGGGGGAATCGGTAGAGGCATTTTTACGGGCGTTACAGACACTCTGCAGGGACTGCGACTGTAAGGAGGTAACGGCTGCGGGGCACGCGGAGGGACTTACCTGTGATGCCTTGGTTAGGGGCCTCCAGTCCGACTACTCCCGGCAGAGACTGCTCGAAAGCAAGGAGCTCGACCCGAAGACGGCCGTAGCCCTTGCGCTCTCGTTAGATGCGGCCCACCGAAACCTCGAAGCATACTCACGTAACGGCGCCGCGCCATGGCCATCGCGACCTTGGGACATGGGACCGCCGCCCCCGGTACCAACTGCTGCAGCGATGTCCCGAAATCAACTGGGACCGCCGCCCCCGGTACCAACTGCAGCGATGCCCCGTAACCAGGCCCAAAAATGCTATTTCTGTGGCCAGTTAAAACACCCTAGAGCGCACTGCCCGGCCAGGACCGCTACCTGCTCGGGCTGCGGGAAGAAAGGCCATTACGCCAATGCCTGCAGGGGGAAACCCGCGAACGCCAGCAGCGCCGCATGCGAACCGTGGGGGCAGCCATCTTATCCACCATTTTGTGCACCTCCGGCCGCATGGCCGCCGCCATTTTGTCCGCCGCACTCAACCGCCATTTTGTCTCCGGACTCGACCACCGTCTCGTCGGACGACCATATCGACTCACTAAGCCATACACTGGCCTCCGTTACGCTGGATCAAGCCCTCCCTCATCATCTGTCCAGGTCCATGATGGACATCACGGTAAACGGCCGCGCCACCACTTGCCTATTTGACAGCGGGAGCACAGAGAGTTTTATTCACCCTGACACGGTACGTAGCCACTCCCTCATGGTCCTGCCAACGCGCCATCGGATTTCTATGGCGTCTAAGTCCCATTCAATGGACGTCGGCGGCTACTGTGTGGTGACCCTTTCGGTTAGGGGCACAGAATATAAAAATTTTAAACTTCTAGTCCTGCCCCGTCTTTGCGCTGCCGTGCTGCTAGGGTTGGATTTTCAGTGCCACCTTAAAAGTGTCACATTAGCATACGGTGGACCCCTCCCCCCACTCACAGTCTGCAACCAACACCTTTTAAATCGCCCGCCGCACACCACTTGCAGCCTTTCCACACTCAAAGTCCCCCCACCTCCCTTGTTCGCTAACCTCACCCACGACTGTAAACCCATCGCTACCAAGAGCAGGCGGTACAGCGCCGGGGACAGAGCTTTTATTAGCTCTGAGGTGGAGCGGCTCTTGAAGGAGGGCATTATCGAAGGGAGCACCAGCCCCTGGCGAGCCCAGGTTGTAGTCGTTAAAACCACCGATAAACGCCGCCTGGTCATTGACTACAGCCAAACCATAAACCGGTACACTCAGCTGGACGCATACCCCCTTCCTCGCATATCTGATATGGTCAATCAGGACGCATACCCCCTTCCTCGCATATCTGATATGGTCAATCAGGTTGCGCAATACAAAGTATTCTCCACCATTGACCTTAAGTCAGCATACCACCAACTCCCCATCCGCCATGAGGACCGCCAGTATACTGCCTTCGAGGCGAACGGCCGCCTCTCCCACTTCCTTAGGGTTCCCTTCGGCGTCACCAACGGGGTTTCGGTCTTCCAAAGGGAGATGGACCGGATGGTTGACCAGAACGCGCTGCAGGCCACCTTTCCCTATCTGGATAACGTCACCATCTGTGGCCACGACCAGCAGGACCATGACGTTAATCTAGAAAAATTCCTCCGTACGGCCCAACGGCTGAACCTAACGTACAATAAGGAGAAATGTATGTTTCGCACCAAGCGCCTTGCCATCCTCGGCTGCGTAGTGGAGAACGGAGTCATCGGGCCCGACCCCGACAGAATGCGCCCCCTTATGGAGCTCCCCCTCCCCCACTGCCAAAAAGCACTGAAGAGATGCCTGGGGTTTTTCTCTTACTATGCCCAGTGGGTGCCCCACTATGCGGACAAAGCCAGACCCCTCATCAAATCCACCTCCTTCCCCCTGACACCAGAGGCGTGTGCAGCCTTCACTCTTATCAAGAGCGATATTGCGAAGGCCACAATGCACGCAGTGGATGAGTCCATCCCCTTCCAAGTGGAGAGCGATGCATCCGACTTCGCCCTAGCTGCGACCCTTAACCAGGCGGGGAGACCCGTGGCCTTTTTCTCAAGGACCCTCCAGGGCCCCGAGACTCGACACTCCTCTGTCGAAAAGGAGGCCCAGGCTATTGTGGAAGCGGTGCGTCACTGGAGGCATTACCTGGCCGGAAAACGGTTTACCCTTCTCACTGACCAGCGTTCAGTTGCTTTTATGTTTAATAATAAGCAGAGGGGCAAAATCAAGAACGACAAGATCTTGAGGTGGAGAATCGAACTCTCCACCTACAATTACGGTATCTTGTACCGGCCCGGGAAACTCAATGAGCCCCCAGATGCCCTATCACGTGGTACATGCGCCAACACGCAGGTTGATAGACTGCAGTCCCTCCACAATGACCTCTGCCACCCGGGGGTCACCAGGTTCTTCCATTTCATCAAATCCCGTAACCTGCCCTACTCCATCGAGGAGGTCAGGACCATGACCAGGAACTGCCAAATCTGTGCCGAGTGCAAACCGCATTTTTATAGGCCAGACAGAGCAAGCTTGATCAAGGCCACTCGCCCCTTCGAGCGCCTGAGCGTCGATTTTAAAGGGCCCCTCCCCTCCTCTGACCGCAACGTGTACTTCCTCAACATAATTAATGAGTACTCCCGTTTCCCGTTTGCCATCCCTTGCCCAGACATGACCAGTACCACGGTCATCAAATGTCTGAATGACCTCTTCGCCTTGTTCGGGTTCCCTAGCTATATACATAGCGACAGGGGCTCATCTTTCATGAGCGACGAACTTCAGCAGTACCTGCTCGCGAGAGGTATTGCTACGAGTAGGACCACCAGCCACAACCCCCGGGGGAACGGCCAGGTGGAAAGAGAGAACGCGATGGTTTGGAAGGCCGTCCTCTTAGCCTTAAAATCTAAGGGCCTTCCGACCTCTCGCTGGCAGGAGGTCCTCCCTGCGGCGCTCCACTCCATCCGGTCACTGCTTTGTACTGCCACTGATGCCACCCCTCATGAGCAAATGTTCGTTTGCCCCAGGAAGTCCACATCGGGAACCTCGCTACCGACATGGCTGACTTCTCCTGGGCCCATCCTACTGCGGAGGCACGTGAGGACCCATAAAACGGACCCCCTGGTCGAGAGGGTGAACCTCCTACACGCCAACCCCCAGTATGCCTACGTGGCATACCCAGACGGGCGGGAGGACATGGTCTCCATACGAGACCTCGCACCCTCGGGTGCCCCTGAACTACCACCGTTATCCCCCACCACCCCTCCCAACCCAACCCCTGTAGACGGCATGCCGGAGCCCCAGGACCCTTCGTTGACCACCCAGACACCAGATTCGACGTTGGATACTGCACCACCGCCGCCGCCACCACGACGATCAGGACGTCAGACAAGGCCTCCTGATAGACTTACCTACACAAACTTGTAGTACACTTCACCCCGCCGGACTCAATTTTAAACAAGGGGTGAATGTGGTAAACCACTGTTATTGCATATTGTTACCTCTGGTTGGCGCTGTGTACCAATGCATGCCTCAGCTGGCTCCACCCACATGACCAGGTATAAAGATGGGTGTTTCGGCAACCCACTTCCTTCTTGGAACCAGTCGTCCACGAGAGGCATGCTCTGTTCTTTAGTTAATAAAAGCCTTTTCATTACCTTCCTAATTCATCGCCTTTTATGGAGTAATTGATAAGCGTATCAGTCTAGTCCTGTTAGAATTTTATAAGTTTCAATGAGATCCCCTCTCATTCTTCTAAACTCCAGCGAGTACAAGCCCAATCGACCCAATCTCTCCTCATACATCATTCCTGCCATCCCAGGTATCAGCCTGATGAATCTTTGCTGCACTCGTTCCATGGCAAGAACATCCTTCCTCAGATAAGGCGACCAAAACTGCACACAATACTCAAGGTGTGGTCTCACCAAGGCCCTGTACAACTGCAGCAAGACATCCTTGTTCCTGTACTCAACCCCTCTCGCTACGAAGGCCAACATACCATTTGCCTTCTTAACCGCCTGCTGCACCTGCATGCTTACTTTCAGCGACTGGTGCACAAGGACGCCCAGGTCTCGTTGCACTTCCCCTTCTCCTAATCTATTGCCATTCAGGTAATAATCTGCCTTCCTGTTTTTGACACCAAAGTGGATAACCTCACATTTATCCATGTTATATTGCATCTGTCATGCTTCTGCCCAATCACCCAACCTGTCCAAATCATACTGGAGTTTCTCGGCATCCTCCTCACAGCACACACGCCCATCCAGCTTTGTGTTGTCTGCAAACTTGGAGATATTACATCTAGTTCCCTCGTCCAGATCATTAATATATATTGTGAATAGCTGGGGTCCAAGGACCGATCCCTGCGGTACCCCATTAGTCACTGCCTGCCACCTCTCATTTAAAATTCTCGTTCTCTACCGCCCACCCAAATACCATAAAAATGTTCTCAATGAGATATCTTCACTGCTTTCCTCCCTCAGCCTCTGCACTGAGCGACTTCTCAACCTCGGTGATTTCAACCTCCATCTCAATTCATCATGCTCTCTCTCCTCTGAGTTCACTACCCTCTGATCCTCCCTTAATCTCACCCTCCAGGTAAACTCCCCAACCCATAGTCACAGCCACCCCCTTGACCTTGCCATCTCACGTGGCCTCGCTACTCCCATCATGTCAGTCACAGATAAGGTCATCTCTGATCATTTTCTTGTTTCACTCTCCACCCACATCCCCCTTCCCCCTCCCAACTCTACTTCCAGCGTGTCCACCCCTGGAAAAAACTCTCTCCCAATTCACTTAGAACTGCACTTTCAAAATCCCAACTGTGCATCCTTTGGCCCTCCATTCCCAACATGCCTGCAGCTACTGATCTGCTCAACCACACCCTCACCTCCACCTTTGATGCCCTAGTCCCCATTAAAACATATCCATGCCATCACTAAGGCCGCCTATTTCCATCTCCGGAACATCGCTCGAATCCGCCCCGCCTCAGCTCATCTGCTGCTGAAACCCTTATCCATGCCTTTGTTACCTATAGACTTGACTATTCCAACGTACTCCTGGCCAGCTTCCCACGTTTACCCTCCGTAAACCTGAGGTCATCCAAAACTCTGCTGCCCATGTTCTAACTCGCACCAAGTCCCATCAGCCCTTTGCTTACTAACTTAGATTAGCTCCCGGTTAAGCAATGCCTCAATTTTAAAATTCTTAGCCTTGTTTTCAAATCCCTCCATGGCCTTGCCCCTCCCTATCTCTGTAATCTCCTCCAGCCCCGCAACCCTCCAAGATATCTGTGCTCCACTAATTCTGGCCTCTTGAGCATCCCTGATTTTAATCGCTCCATCATTGTTGGCTGTGCCTTCATCTGTCAAGGCCCTAAGTGCTGGAATTCCCTCCCTAAACCTCTCTGCCTCTTTTTTCTCCTTTAAGACACTCCTTAAAACCTATCTCTTTAGCTTTTGGTCATCTGCCCTATTATCTCCTTATATGGCTCGGTGTCAAATTTTGTTTTATAACACTCCTGTGAAGCGCCTTGGAGTGTTTTACTATGTTGAAGGTGCTATATAAATACAAGTTGTTGTTAGTTGAGGGATAAGTTTTGGCCATGATATTGGGAGAGGCGTAGGCAGAGACTATGGCTGGGAAATTCCTCGGAACTGCTCCCGCTCCACCGCCATTACTTCATGTGTAAACAGGGTTTCCACCATGCTTCCAGCAAAGTAACATAAGAAATAAGAGCATGAGTAGGCCATACGGCCCCTGGAGCCTGCTCCGCCATTCAATAAGATCATGGCTGATCATCGACCTCAACTCCACTTTCCCGCCCAATCTCCATATCCCTCGATTCCCCTAGCGTCCAAAAATCTATCGATCTCAGCCTTGAATATACTCAAAGACTCAGCATTCACATCCCTCTGGGGTAGAGAATTTCAAAGATTCACAACCCTCTGAGTGAAGAAATTCCTCCTCATCTCGGTCTTAAATGGCCGACCCCTTATCCTGAGATTATGCCCCCTAGTTCTAGACACTCCAGCCAGGGGAAACAACCTCTGTCAAGGCTCTAAGCTCTGGAATTCCCTCCCTAAACCTCCCTGCCTCTCATTCTTCTAAACTCCAAAGAGTATAGGCCCATTCTGCACAATCTCTCATCATAACATTGGCAGGGGAGCAGCTCTGAGGAATTTCTCAGCCTTAACATCAATTTAAAAATGGAATTAGATAATTAATTGAAAACAAACAATACAAGAAGATACGGAGAATGAGCAGAAAAATGGGATTGGAGTAGATAGTTTCAGTTGAGGAGAAGGCACAGATGCAATGTGCCGAATGGGCCACCTCTGCGCTGTAATTGTTATGCTTCTATAATGTAGACTGTACGTGTATTTTACTCCATGCCAGAATTTAATGTGATTACATGTCACAAAACAAATCCTTTAATCCGGCATATGCTCCTGTGAAGTCGAATAGATATGTGTACTCCACACGAACTCATCACAATGCATGCTGTAAAAGACATAACAGATTTATAAACCTAAGGAGACAAAAATGAAGGTCATTTGTGAAAAAACTTTCGGCATTATCTGAAATGTCTGAACTACATCAGCTGCTCCAAATATGACCTTTACCTACCTTCTAGAAGCTACTGTGTTCATGGTAGTTATATTCTAGTGAGGGCAGGGCACATTGCAGTGTGTCGGCATTGTTACTAACTTTGAAATCCTGCCATGCCAAAGCTAAATTGAGCTCACTATTCTTTTAGCTCTGGGCATTCAGCCCAATATAAAGAGAAATGATACATGGCAAAATGCCAACAGTTTTAATAATCTTAAAATATTCAACAAACAATACCAATACTGACTGATGTGTGAAGAATTAGCACACTTAAACAGGTTTCTTACATATATACTTCTTACATATATTGTTCTGACGATAGGTCATTGACCTGAAACATTAACTCTGTTTCTCTCTCCACAGATGCTGCCTAACCTGCTGAGTATTTCCAGCATTTTCTGTTTTTATTTCTAACATATATGTTAGTTGGTACACAACAAAGTGCAATTATGACTATTTTAAAGTATTTCTATTGTTGTATTACATTGAAAAGCATTGTAAATGCAAGTCTTCCTTACCAGTACTTACTTTCGATGTTTCTTCATTAAGTATTTTCTAATTATATAAAGGAGGAAAAATGTATTATTAAAAGTTCTCATCTCTCCTCACCAAATAGTCTTTTATTTAAATATGCCTTCAGCGCTTTATTTAAATCTTTATATGTTTAAGTAAAGTAATTAATTGTGTAAGTGAATCGTGGAAGTACCAATAGCTCAATTACATGCTTCAGTTATACAATGAGTCCTTCTACAACTATACTTGTGGTTACATAGTCCAACTCTTCTCCTTGATGTATGTTCTTGTCTATCCCTTTATGCCACACCGTGGGACATTTTGTTACATTAAAGGCACTGCAAGTGTATGAACAGTAAGATTACCGAAATACATCTAAAAGCAGAAAAGTATTAAGAAACATATTAACGTGCAATAAGCGTAGGGTTATCTATATCCAAGAATATTTACCCAAAGTGTAGGGAAAATTAGTGGATGGGTCATTAGTGGTCCGTTCTTCCTAGTAGATAGTTCAAAAGCAGTATAGCCGACTCCTCTTGATTCAAATTATCTGATAATTAATTTTTAGCACTAAATTCCTACCTTTCCTATATTATTTTCGCTACTTAATTCAAATTGCTTAATTTAAATTTCTAGATAATTCCAAAAAAATTGTGCAAAAAATGACCTTGATTTTTTTTTGAAGGGCAAAAACTGACTGAATTATCAGGAGTAAACTGCATAGATGAAAATCTGGAAGAAGGATGCCCATGCACTCTCAGCTACAATTGTCACATGGCCTGTGAAGGAGAGGAGAAAAATAGAGTGGTAATTAGCTTTACAAAAATACTAATAAACAAACCCCTTTCAAAATTCTATTGGCTGAGAAAAGTAACCCTGTGCGGGCAAAGAGACCGAGTTCTTCTTTCATGTATGCATGTTTTGTAATCTGGATTGTTTGATATTAATCAAAGTAAAATGTTTCAGTTAGTACACAGTGACAATAGATACAATAGACATTTCCCCAAAGTTAATTTATTATCCCAGATTTTGCGGTAGGAATAATGGTGAGGCTATCAGTGGTCACCATTATTATGCAGTAAATCAGACAGCAACTTACGGCGCCCATACATGCGCAGTACAACGCAAAATCAGGAAGTTGCTGTTCGAGATGTCCTGTGTCAGGAAGTTGCACTATGCCGGTACCAATTGCGAGAGGGAACGGCGAGCACCGTTCGTTCGCTACTGACCTCAAAATCGGGGCATTGTGTTGAGACGACACACTTTTTCAGCCTGACCATTTATTTTCAAATTCAAGAAATTACCATGCTTTTGGCTTGAATTCTTATTCACGAGTCTCTCTCTGTTAAGGTCAGCAGTGTTCCTCTTCACAGAGCGATGGAGTAACTGTGTTTGTTATAATCTGTTTCTGAAAGGAACAGTAAATCAGCACTACAGTTAAGTTAATTAAAACTGTTTTCATGCTGGAACACCGTACTGTAATTATCTAAAAATAAAACAACAACAGAAAGTCTGGAACGAGAAAGTGCCGTGGATGTCGCTCCATTCAGAGTCCACGTGCAATTATTCTATCATGGCCACCCCGCCCCAATACTGCCTTACTTTTAAATTCCTTCCCTTACCTATCCTGGGGAAAAAGTCAGTAGTTTCTCTCTAACTCTCAACTCCCTGTCTCAAAAGTTATTGATCCAGCTCCCTTTTAAATATGTTAATAGACTCCAAATCAACTATTTTCTCTGGGAGTGCGTTCCACGTATCCTCTATCCAATGGAGAAACTGGTTTTCTAATCTCTAAAATACTGATGCTGAAGTTAATTCACTGAAGCAATAAATCTGAAATAGCTGAAGGTTTAAAAAAAACAGTGCAACAGAAATTATGGCTCAAGGAAGTGGAGGATTGAAACTGTGTTTCAACGTGCATTAATTTTCTAATGCACTGCCTAAATACTGGCCTACTAATGGTTTCCCAATTCAATAGAAAACAAATGTACAAATTCAGAGATTGCTTTGAAACAGCCTCAAAACGAAAATCCAAATTTGAATGTTATATCATTTTATGCATGAGTGAGACTGGTTCTTCTACAAAGTAATCCTCAGGCTGCACTCACAACTCTTGCTCCCAATTCTATGTACTATTTCCACATACTTAATACAAAATACATACAGGAAAGTTATCTGAGCTACCCATTCAGCATAGCAGTTGCCAAGATTAAGGTTACTCAATTGCCAATAACCAGACACTTTCTATATATTTTTAAATGCTCTTCCTATTAAAGAAATTATTTCCATGCAAAGGTGAAAGAGTACAAATATTATAGTGGGGAGAGGAAGAGCTGGATGTTATAATATCACTTATCCATCCTCATAGGGAGATGGAAAAGGGACTAACCCTTCCGCTAAGTGCCCCCATCTGCTTTGGAAGAGTAAAAATTGAGGTTATAAATTTCTCCAAGTTGGCAGGAATCATGCACTTAGGTATCGGAAAACATTTTTTACATCAGGTGCAGTGGAAAAAGCCAACGAACCTCACAAAACAAGATGTCCTACTTTAATTTTGTAAACCAGATTATGACTACTAAATAATCAGCTCAAGTATTGGAGTTACTTTAGTTGAGCTTCCTAGATGGAGCAGAGTGTCTGCTGCATACAGGGAAATCACAGTGCAGATCAGTGCCATGCTGTCACATTCTCCCGCATCCAAAACCAGGCAGAGGGCACAATAAAGGTGGGGCAGGGGGTGAGATCATGGCTTGAGTTATAATGTTAGTCATGCTGTTGCTGCAAACTTTAATGAACATTAAGAATTAAGGTCTCCACAAACCAAAGAAGCACAGTGGAAAAATGAAATGTCATCTTAAATAGTAGACTTTGGTTATTCAATTTAGAAATTTCCACTCAAAAACTCCAAAACAGAATAGGTGGCAATCCTATGCGGACCCCTCTAATCCTCTGGAGTAACTTATAACCACTACTAATAAAAAAATCAAATTGAAGAGTAGCAGAGACAGTGGACACCAATGATAAATATTCAAGTTGGAAATAAAGCAACATTATCTGGCCATTAATGATGAATGGTGCAGGGTTATGATACTGTGTCTGAACTTCCCGATGAATCTTTTCCCAAATCTGAAGTTTTCCAAAGTGCAGAAAAGGATTATTCCATTAAAGACTTCTATTTCCACCAATGAGATCAGGTCCACTGATTCCTTACACTCTGTGTATTAAGTTCTGTTTCATGATGGCCAATTAAGGATGGTTATACTTTTTCCATATGAGAAACTAGAACTTTAAAAAAGGCCTCTGTTTCTGTTGATGAATTAAATAGGAAGCAGTCACACAAAAGTGGGTTTTTACTTGGTTTAGGAAACATGGACATAACAACAACTTGCATTTATATAGCGCTTTTAATGTTGTAAAACGTCCCAAGGTGCTTCACAGGAGCCTTATCAAACAAAATTTGACATTGAGCCACTTAAGGAGATATTAGGACAGGTGACTTAAAAGCTTGGTCAAAGTAGTAGTTTTTAAAGAGTCTTAAAGGAGGACAGAGCGATAGAGCGACGGAAAGGTTTAGGGGGGAATTCCAGAGCTTAGGGCCCAGAGCCACGGCCGCCAATGGTGGAGCTATTAAAATTGGGGATGCACAAGAGGCCAGAATTGGAAGAGCGCAGAGATCGCGGAGGGTTGTAGGGCTGGAGGATGTTACAGAGATAGGGAGGGGCGAAGCCATGGAGGAATTTGAAAACAAGGATGAGAATTTTAAAATCGAGGCATTGCCAGACTGGGAGCCAATGTAGGTCAGTGAGCACAGGGGTGCTGGGTGAACGGGACTTGATGCAAGTCAGGATACAGGCAGCAAAGTTTTGGATGAGCTTATGTTTACGGAGGGTGCGGGGGTTTGGGGGAGGGGGAGCGGGCGGACAGCCAGGAGAGCAATGGAATAGTCGAGACTAGCGGTAACAAAGGCATGGATGAGGATTTCAGCAGCAGACGAGCTGAGGCACGTGCAGAGATGGTCATGTTATGGAGGTGGAAGTAGGCAATCTTGGTGATGGAGCAGCTATGAGGTCGGAAGCTCAGCTCAGGGTCAAATAGGATGCCATGGTTGTGAACGGTCTGATTCAACCTCGGACAACTGCCTCACTTGAATCAAAGATAGGTTTATTTTTTCTGGTCAGAATTGGGGCTAACATTGAAGTATTTGCAAAACCTTGTTCAGTATCATATATAACCTTATACGGTGAGGAATTATCATACTTTACATGTCATACAAGGTTCTCTATGCTTCTCCCAGGCAACCAGTAACTTTTGCGACCTGGATGAGTCCGTGTTTCATATTTATATAGAACGTGAGAGGTTGCAGCCCCTCTTCCATTATTTGAGGGGGCCTGCTCCTCTGTTTTTGGCTGCATTTCAGTCGCAAGCTCCTGATCTTTGGCCACCTGGTGCAGAGGGGTGTGGGCAGGTCAGAGTACCTCCTCCTAGGTCTGCTGCTGGGCCTGGCTAAGGTAGCCATTAGCAGGTCCAGGCTGAAAGTGGTCGATGAGGGTTTTCGCTCCGGCTGCCTGCCTCTCTTCCGTTGCTATGTCTGTGCCCAGGAGTCCCTGGAGAGGGAGCTTGCTGTGTCTGCCAGTACGCTTGAGGCTTTTCGTGTCAGGTGGGCACTGGAGGGTCTGGAGTTTATAGTTCAAATTATGTGTAAAGTTTTTATTAGAATTTGGAATTCATTGTTTGTGCCCCTTTAAAAATGGGGCAATATGATTTAAGGGTTTAAGTGCTTTCCTTTAAGGATTAATCATCCTAATTGATTAACTGAAAGAGTTGTTTTCTATTCTTTAGATAACTGAAGGCTGAGAGACTTAAACAAACCTTTAACTTTATTCCTGTTGTGAGGCCTGGTACAAGTATACTCCTAGTAGTAAGTGGCTGGGGTTGTTGTTTTTATATATGAAGTAAGAACATAAGAAATAGGAGCAGGAGTAGGCCATTCAGCCCTTCGAGCCTGCTCCGCCATTCAATAAGATCATGGCTGATCTTCTACCTCATCACTACTTTCCTGCACTATCCCCATATCCCTTGATTCCCTTAATATTCAAAGATCTATCGCTCTCTGTCTTGAATATACTCAATGACTGAGCCTCCACAGCCCTCTGGGGTAGAGAATATTAAAGATTCACCACTCTCTGAGTGAAGAAATTTCTCCTCATCCCAGTCCTAAATGGCCAACCCCTTATTCTGAGACTGTGACCTCTGGTTCTAGACTCCCCAGCCAGGGGAAACATCCTCCCTGCATCTACCCCATCAAGCCCTGTCAGAATTTTGTATGTTTCAATGAGATCACCTCTCATTTTTCTAAACTCTAGAGCATATAGGCCTAGTCTACTCAATCTCTCCACATTGGACAAACCCCCCATCCCAGGAACCAGTCTGGTGAACCTACGTTGCACTTCCTCTAAGGCAAGTATATCCTTCCTTAGGTAAGGAGACCAAAACTGTCTCACCAGGGCCCTATATAATTGCAGTAAGACGTCTTTACTCTTATACTCAAATCATCTTGTAATAAAGGCCAACAATTTGCTTTCCTAATTGCTTGCTGTACCTGCATGTTAACTTTCAGTGATTCATGTACAAGGACACCCAGGTCCCTCTGAACACCAACATTTCCCAAACTCTCACCATTTAAAAAATACTCTGCTTTTCTATTTTTCCTACCAAAGTGGATAACTTCACATTTCTCCACTTTATATTCCATTTGCCATGTTCTTGCCCACTCATTTAGCCTGTCTATATCCCCTTGAAGCCTCCTTGCATCCTCCTCACAACTTCCCACCAAGCCTTGTATCAGCAAACATGGATATATTACATTTGTTCCCCTCATCCCAATCATTGATGTAGATTGTGAATAGCTGAGGCCCAAGCACTGATCCTTGCGGTACCCCACTAGTTCCAACCTGAAAGTGACCTGTTTATTCCTACTCTCTGTTTTCTGTCCATTAACCAATCCTCAATCCATGCTAGTATATTACCCTCAATCACATGAGCCCTAATTTTGTTTAATAACCTCTTGTGTGGCACCTTATTGAATGCCTTCTGAAAATCCAAATACACCACATCCACTGGTTCCCCCTTATCTATTCTGCTAGATACAACCTCAAAAAACTCTAACAGATTTGTCAAACACGATTTCCCCTTCATAAATACGTGTTGACGCTGCCCAATCCTATTATTATTTTCTAAGTGCCCTGTTACCACGTCCTTAATAATATTCTAGCATTTTCCCTATTACTGATGTCAGGCTAACTGGTCTGTAGTTCCACGTTTTCTCTCTCCCTCCTTTCTTAAATAGTGGGGTTACATTTGCTACCTTCCAATCTACTGGAACCGTTCTAGAATCTATGGAATTTTGGAAAATGACAACTAATGCATTCACTATCTCTATAGCCACCTCTTTCAAAACCCTAGGATGTAGGCCATCAGGTCCAGGGGATTTATCGGCTTTCAATCCCATTAATTTCTCCAGTACTAATTTCTTTCAGTTCCTCATTCTCGCTAGACCCTTGGTTCGCCACTATTTCCAGGAAGTTTTTTGCGTCTTCTTCTGCGAAGACAAACACCGTGGGCTCCATTTTAATAGCCCTGAGGAGACGGGTTTGGAGGCAGGTTGGCAGTGAAAATCGGAAAAAATGGCTTCAGACTACCAACCCACCTCCATCCCGTCCCCACACGATTTTCGGGAGTGTCGGGTCAGCCGCTCCCAAACTGACCTGACGGGAACTGGTTGGACAGATAGTGTGATATCCGAGTAGTAAGGTCCGAACTGAGAGAAGCGAGATCTTAAGGAACAAAACCCAACTGTTTATTACACGGTGTAGCAGAGAAACAACTCTACAGGCTGCAAGCAAAACACAGTATATCTAACTGCACGATGCAAGATGGAGGATTCACCTCCGAGTCATACCCATAATGCAATGCCACATTACCATACTAACTGGTGTACCAGGACATTACCTTAAACACTAATGAATATGATCCCTTAATCTTTGGCTCCATCTGGTGGATAACTTAAACATTACATCCCAGATTACTATATCCCCCCCCTCTTAAGTTTACATTAATTTCTTAACAACATTCTTAAAAAGTCCCATAAGGAAACTCCTTTAACGATAGTCCATACTGAACGAATCTAGCAGGTCGTTATCAATCTCTCTGGCGGCTTGCGAGGCCTTGGTGAACGTCTTACAGTCAAGTCCCTGCTTGGTTGTGGTAGAGCCACCTGCTGCTCCTGAGCAGTACTCAGAGTATCTGACTCTGCTACGATGGTTTCCTCTTGACAAAGGGGTCCAGGTGGAACTGGCTCTGTTCGTGGCGGTGGTACCACCGATGTATTTAGATAACTGGGGGCCAACTTGTCCTCCGACATCTCCTCTGGAACCTCCAGTTCGATTTCCCCTTGTCTGGTCAGTATCTGATCTACATGTCTGTGTACTACCTGACCAGTTCCCACCATGACCGAATATGATACTGGACCGGTCATTGAGTCTATGACGCCAGGAATCCATTTTGGACCATAACTGAAATTCCTGGTAAGGACCGCATCTCCTTCTCCAAAACTGCGGCTCTTTGTCCTTCTGTCATGGTTCTCCTTTTGTTTGATTTGTCGGTTTTCCACCTTCCTTTTTAGGTCTGGGTGAACCAGGTCAAGAGTGGAGCGTAGTCGACGTCCGAACAACAGCTCAGCAGGAGAGAGTCCTGTGGTAGATTGAGGTGTTATTCTGTAGCTGAACAGAACTCCTGACACCTTGGTTGCCAAACTCCCTTCCGCACTTTTTTTCATCATCTTCTTAAATGTTTGTACGGCTCCCTCCGCAAGTCCATTTGAAGACGGATGATATGTCTAGTGTATGTACCTTTAAGAGCCCCTGTGTACTGTAATACCGGCAGTGACCACTCGGGTATATAAGCCTGTATAGCGTCTTGTATCTTTTAGTTCACCTCCAGACTTTGTTCAGTAAACACCTGTTAAACCAACTCCTGCATTCCGTGTCTCCATTAACACACGGATACAATAGTGGCGACGAATTGGAAACGGACTTACCTGCAATTCGGCAGCACCTCAAGGAGATCGATTCCTCAGACAAAGGTCGAAGAAAAAAAAAACAAAAAACTGGTTTCACCAGCTAGCCGGGCTGGTGGCAGGTACTGCACTAATCCTTCCTGGGCGGCGGGCTGGGGCTCGATCGGGTGGCTCTGCAGCGGGGCCGAGCAGCGAGTCGGAAGGTGGAGGCAAACAGAGACGGAGGGTGGAGCACTCGGGAGACGGCCGGCGCTGCAAAGCAGGTTGGCGTTCGGACCAAGCAGAGGGAGGGAAAAGTCCCAGAGAGTCCGGCAGGAACGAGTCTCCAACTATTAAAAATATCTGTGTAAATAAAAACCGCGGAGAACAACGTTGTCAGCAGCGGCAGGAAAGCGCGGGAGGCGCCATTTTTTCTCGGCAGGAAAGAAAGGAAAGCGCGGGAGGCGCCATTTTTGATTTTCAGGATGCCTAAGACTGGCAATATTACTGCTTTTGATAGTAATATAGAGGATTGGACCACATATGTGGAAAGAGTGGAGGTATATTGCACAGCGAATGAAGTAGAGGATGATAAAAAGGCATCAGTACTTCTAAATCTGATGGGCGCAAGGACATACGGGCTGTTACGAAACTTAATCACGCCAGCCAAACCGATGGACAAGAATTTTAAGGAGATTGTTGATACCCTACAGGAGCACTTAAACCCAACACCGCTGCTGATAGCGGAACGATTCAAATTCTTCAGGAGGAATCAGCACAAGAATGAAAGTAACGCTGATTACCTCACCGAATTAAGAAAGCTGTCAAAGCACTGCCAATTCGGGGCAGGACTGGCAGATTCTCTACGAGACAAATTCATCTGCGGTGTCCTAAGTGAAGGAACACAGAAAAGGCTACTTTCTGAGAAAGATTTGACACTGGACAAGGCTTTCAGTGTGGCTGTATCATACGAAGCAGCAGCAAGAGGAGCTGCAGAGATACAGCAAAAGCCACAGGACTTCGGCACCCATGAAATGACACAGGGTTTCGAGAGATGTTATCGCTGCGGCAGATCCACCCATGACCAGAGGGACTGCTGGTTCAAGGACAAAGCATGCAGGCAATGCGGAAAGATGGGACACATTGCACGTGTATGCCGATCTGGAAACAAAAAATCCACTGACAGAAAAAAAATCAATAAGGAAAAGTACAGAAAGGTACAAATGATGATGGACAGTAGCTCCGAAGACCAGAAGAGCGATAGCGACTCCGGAAACAAGAGACTAAGCTGTCTCAAATTACATAATGTAATTGCCAAAGAAGATTACCAGACCATTTGGGTTACTCTCACGATAGCGGGGTCCCCAGTTAAAATGGAGCTAGATACAGGCTCAGCTCTGACCGTCATAAGTCAACGGGATTACGAGCGGCTATTTCCGCATATACCTTTGAAAGACACATCCATTATCTTGAAGACATATACGGGGCAGAAAGTATACCCCAGAGGGAAAATAAGGGTGCCTGTTGTATACAACAGCAAGGAAATACAGAAGTTGTATTTATACGTTCTGCAAGATGGTGGTCCACCGCTGTTGGGACGTGAATGGATCAGGAAGATACGTTTAGACTGGCACTCCATTCAGGCACTGACGGTGACCAGTAAGAAAAAAAACGATGATGACGTCATACCTGAACGATTAAAAGACATCTTGGCCAACGCCAAAGAAGTGTTTCAACAGGAAATAGGAACCTTGAAAGACGTCACCGCCTCAATAAAAGTGGAAGATGCGGCAATTCCCAAGTTTTTGAAGGCAAGGCCGGTGCCATACGCAATTCGTCCAGCAGTCGAGGCAGAGCTGGAGAATTTGGAAAAGGCAGGTGTGTTATCCAAGGTAGATTGGAGCGAGTGGGCAACACCCATCGTCCCGGTCATGAAGAAAACGTTGAATAATGATAAATCTGAAGAACAGAGAAAAATTTGCATCTGTGGGGACTTCAAGGTGACTGTAAACCCGGTCCTTCACACGGTACAGTATCCTCTTCCGAGGATAGAAGATATTTTCGTCTCACTATCCGGAGGGAAATGTTTCACCAAAATTGACTTGGCACAGGCATATCTACAGATGGAGGTTGAGGAGGCCTCTAAAAAGTATCTCACGATAAACACACACAAAGGCCTGTACCAGTACAATCGACTGCTTTTCAGAGTAGCATCAGCTCCAGCTATCTGGCAAAGAGCTATGGAGCAAGTCCTGCAAGGGATTCCGGGGACTCAATGCTACCTAGACGACATCCTTGTAACAGGAGAAAACGACAACGAGCACCTTGCCAATTTGGAGCAGGTGCTCACTAGGCTGAGAGAACGGGGCCTACGAGCAAATCGCCCCAAGTGCGAATTTTTCCAGAAACAAATATCATATTGTGGCCATATAATTAACGAAGAAGGGTTGCATAAGTCACCTGAAAAAATTGAAGCGGTCATAAAAGCCCCAGCACCTGAAAATGTCTCACAATTAAGGTCGTTCCTGGGATTGATAAATTACTATCATAAATTTTTACCGAACTTGTCAACTGTTCTGCACCCTCTTAACGCACTGCTACAAACGGGAGTAATTTGGAAATGGAGCGAAGACTGTAAATGTGCCTTCCATAAATGCAAAGGCTTGATCACGTCCAAGGAAGTGTTGGCTCATTACAACCCATCACTGCCAATCAGACTGGCGTGCGATGCATCCCCTTACGGCGTAGGAGCGGTATTATCGCATAGATTCCCTGATGGCTCGGAGCGGCCGATAGCTTTTGCGTCACGCTCATTGAACTCAGCTGAGTGTAACTATGCCCAGATCAACAGGGAAGCACTCAGCCTGGTGTGGGGAGTGAAGAAATTCAACCATTACCTACACGGACAAAAATTTACCTTGTTGACTGACCATCAACCCCTCGTCTCCATATTCAACCCTAAAAAGGGCGTTCCCATTATGACAGCGCAAAGGCTACAGAGGTGGTCCCTTTTCCTAGGGGCACACCAATATGACATAGAATACAAAGGATCAAAACAGCATGGGAATGCTGACGGTTTATCGCGCCTACCGTTGCCAACGGTAGAAGAGGCACCTACAGTGGACCCAGTGGAGATGTTCCACTCAACCATAGTGGAATGTCTACCAGTAACAAATTCTACCATTGAAAAGGAAACGAGAAATGACCCGACTCTCTCACGAGTCTACGATTTAACGGTGAAGGGATGGCCAGCACATGGCGAACCACTGTTGCCAGCATTCTCGCAAAGAAGAGAACAGCTGTCAGTGTGCAGAGGAACCTTGATGTGTGGATCCAGAGTGGTGATTCCACCCAAACTCCAGGATAAAGTGCTAAAGGAGCTTCACGAGGGGCATCTGGGTGGAGTGAAAATGAAGAACCTAGCCAGGGCGTTTGTGTGGTGGCCAGGTATCGATGGAGACATCGAAGAAATGACCAAGAGCTGTCTAGGATGCCAGAAGGTCCAAAACGCCCTACCACAAGCTCCTCTACATCCATGGGAGTGGCCCTCATCTCCATGGCAAAGGGTACATATCGACTTTGCTGGTCCATTTATGGACTCAATGTTCTTAATCACGGTGGATGCACACTCCAAGTGGCCGGAGGTAATAAAGATGTCCTCCACCACCACGGAAAAAACAATCACAGTATTAAGGACCATATTTGCCAGGAATGGGCTGCCGGAACAGATCTGTTCTGATAATGGACCGCAATTTGTGTCCGAAGAATTCAGGAAGTTCTTAAAAAACAATGGGGTTAAGCACTACACGTCCGCCCCATACCATCCCGCCACCAATGGATTAGCTGAAAGGTTTGTCCAGACCTTCAAGAAGGCCATAAAAGCCATGGGTAATGAAGACATAAATCTACAACATAAGGTAGATAACTTCTTGTTTGCGTACAGGAATGCAACACATGTGGTTACAAACCAAACTCCCGCCATGATGTTTTTCAATAGAAGACTAAGATGCCGGCTGGATTTGATCAAGCCAAACATCAGAAGGGACGTAGAGAACCGGCAATTTCAAGGCATGAATGAAAGGCCAACCAGAACCTTCCAGATAGGTCGACAAGTTTTGGCCCGGGACTACCGTACCGAGAAATGGTAGCCTGGAACTATTTGCACACGACTAGGACCGCTGATGTATACCGTGGACATTGGAGAAAGCATAATAAGGCGCCATGCTGACCAGATCATAGTCATCCAAAAAGGGACAACCTACACCACAACTCTATACGCCTAATGATGAAGCAGAGATACCCATAGTATCTACCTCCGATCCGGTGATACTGGAACCAGATGAACCCGACACTGGCATTCAAGCCGAATCGACCTTGCCAAAAGAACCTGCTACACCACCGAAAACTACTACACCACCGAGGCGTTATCCGGACCGAGTCAGGAAGCCTCCAGAGAGACTGACTTATAATTGATTAACTGCAGCAAATGTGTAGATTATTGTTCTTGTAAACATGTTAATTAATGATTACTTAAAATGTTATGTACTCATTATCTAAAAGGGGAGGAATTGTAGTGTATGTACCTTTAAGAGCCCCTGTGTACTGCAATACCGGTAGTGACCACTCGGGTATATAAGCCTGTATAGCATCTTGTATCTTTTCGTTCACCTCCAGACTTTGTTCAGTAAACACCTGTTAAACCAACTCCTGCATTCCGTGTCTCCATTAACACACGGATACAATAATATGGAGCTGAGGTCACGTGCACTATGCCATTGTTTCTCATGAATTCTTTTGTTTCTATACTCACAAAACATGTGGCATTGTCACTTACTACGATCTCTGGTAGCCCTTGATTACTAAAACTCCTACACAGGCAGTCTATAGTAACAGTAGATGAAGCAGAATTTACAGGATACACATCTATCCATTTGGAATGTGCATCAATGATTATGAGGAACATCTTACCCATGAATGGACCTGCATAATCTACATGTAATCTTCTCCATGGTTTATCCAGCCACCCCCAGGGGTGGAGAGGAGCCGCTGCTGGTGCCTTCCTGTGTACTTGACAAGTGCTACATGTCTTGACTAGATTTTCTATCTCCTCATCTAGCTTTGGCCACCACAAGTAACTCCTTGCCAAGGCTTTCATACGCGAAACTCCAGGATGACACTGATGTAGTTGCCCTAGGATAGACTGTCGTGCTGGCTGTGGAATAATCACTCGTGCTCCCCACAACACGCAACCATCCTGCACACTCAGCTCTGTCTTCCTGACACTGCAAGGTGTGAAATCAGTCCCTTCCGGATGCTGTGGCCAACTCCTCATCACATATTCTCGGACTCTAGACAGTACTGGATCTTTACCGGTCCATGTCCTTACTTGTTCTGCGGTCACAATTGCCGTGTCCGTGTCCTCCAACATCAAAACTCTGTCCTCTGGAACTGCACGGATAGGTGTGCCTGGCAGTGGAAGACGGCTCAAGGCATCTGCGTTCCCATGGTACTTGCCCGCCTTGTAAACGATGACATACTCATATGCCCTCAACGCCACTGCCCACCTCTGGATCCGGGGTGACACCATCTGTGGTACTGCTTTCATTTCATTAAAAAGAGATAGAAGAGGTTTATGATCGGTGCATATGGTGAATTTCCTGCCATATATGTATTTGTGAAACATCTGTAACCCAAACATTACTGCTAACCCCTCTTTATCTAACTGGGAATAGTTTTTTTCTGCTGGTGTCAGAGTTCGAGACATAAACCCTATTGGTCTTTCTGTGCCATCTTCCAAGCTGTGTGAAAGAACCGCCCCCACCCTGTAAGGTGAAGCATCACAAGAGAGAATGATGTCTTTCTCTGCATTGTAGTGAACCAGCACATCCGAGGACAGCATCAGTTTCTTAGACTGTTCAAATGAAACCCTCTGTTCCTCTTCCCACTGCCACTGTGTCTCCTTACGCAGAAGTTTGTGAAGAGGTGCTAACAATGTTGACAAGTTTGGTAAAAATCTGTTATAATAGTTTAGCAGTCCCAGGTAAGCTTTTAACTCAGTCACATTGGTAGGAACTGGGGCCTCCTGCAGTGCTTGTACTTTCTCCTTGATTGGATGGAGCCCGGTGGCGTCCACTGTGGCGCAGGAACACGGCCTCATTCCCCAGGAAAGTGCACTTACTCCTCTTGAGCCGTAACCCAGCCTTATCCAATGTTTGTAGTACCTCTCTCAGAGTGCTCAGATGCTCCTGGTCGGTTCTTCCCGTCACCAGAATGTCATCCAGATAGATTGAAACATGTGGGATCCCTTACAGTACACCCTCGATAGTCCTCTGGAAAATAGCTGGACTAGATGAGACACTGAATGGTAAGCGGTTATAGGTAAACAAACCCTTGTGTGTATTTATGGTTACATACTTCTTGGATTCCTCATCTAGTGTAATCTGCAAGTATGCATGACTCATATCCAGCTTCGTGAATTTCTTCCCTCCAGCCAGGTTCGCAAAGAGATCCTCTGTTTTAGGAATAGGATACTGTTCTAGTTTAGACACCCTATTTACTGTCAATTTATAATCTCCACAGAGTCTTACTGAGTTGTCCGGTTTAAAAACAGGTACAATGGGAGCTGTCCATTCTGAACATTTCACGGGTTCCAGAATGTTCTCTCTCAAAAGACGGCCAAGCTCAGCCTCTACCTTCGGTTTCATGGCATACGACACAGGTCGTTGTTTAAAAAACCTTGGCAGTGCCTCCTGGTCTACATAAATCTTAGCTGGGGGGCCATTAAATGTGCCAAGTTCTTCCTTGAACATGTTCTCATGTTCAATCAACACTTCTTGCAAAGACAATTGTTTGCCTCCCTCTAGTTTATTTATTGCTCCCCAATCTAATTTAAGTTCTTGTATCCAGCCCCGACCTAACAAGTTTGGTCCAGAACCCGATACTACAACTACAGGTAGCTGTTCCACGGTGTCCCTGTGTTGCAGTTACAGTAGCTGTACCCAATGTCGCCACTCGTTCACCAGTATATGTTTTAAGCTGCATAGAGCAAGACTTTAACTCTGCAACTTTTGCACGGTTCAACAATTTTGAGTACCCCTCCCTGTTCATTATGGTTATGCCGCATCCTGTATCCACTTCAAAGTTGACCTTAGAGTCATTTATTGTCAGTTGCAAAGCGATAGGATCCACTTTTGGAATGTTCTCTAGCATACTATGCATTATGAACATGTCGTCTTCTTTCTCAGCTTCTCCGCTGATGTGATGTGCTCCCTGTTTTTTCACTTCTCTTCCTAGGTTTTGCTTTCCTCCCCCTTTTGGTTTGTATTCCTCCACGGTTGCTTTTGCCCTGCATGCACGTTTTATGTGTCCTTTTTTCCCACACTTGTGGCACTTTTCCTCCAGGAACCTGCATTCCCTCACCAGGTGATCGCCATTGCATCTATAACATGCCTTTACATGCTCACGTTGTGGTTTCTGACGCATATTTAACTTGTGCACAACCACTTGACTCCCAACTTGCTTTGTAGTAGCCCAGTCTGAACCTTGTATTTCTTTTACATCTCGGTTCGTTGTCTCTATGGCTTGAGCAAGTTCCAATGCTTTTTCATATGTAAGCCCAGTCTCGGACAATAATCTCCTCTGCAGTCAATTATCCATTATCCCGCAAACAAGCCTATCTCTCAGCATGTCTTTCAGGTTGTTCCCGTAATTGCAATCGTGTGCCAATTTTCTCAACACCGCTACATAGTCCAATACAGTCTCTCCCGGTTTCCTGTTCCGTGAATTAAATTTGAAACGCTGTACAATCTCACTCGGTCTGGGATTGAAATGTTCCTTCAGCAAGGCCACTAATTCAGCAAATGTACTGTCTCCCGGCTTTGCAGGACTGCATAAGTTTCTCATTAAACTATACGTCTGACTTCCCATGGAAGTGAGCAAAATAGCTCTCCTTTTTCCGACATCATCTATATCATTTGCTTCAAAGAAATGCATCAGCACCTCACAGTACTCATCCCAGGTCTGAGTCTGAACATCAAAAGCAGAGATCTTTCCTACCATAGCAGCCATGATCGGTTATTCAGCGCTCTTTTATTTCTCTTCTTCAAGATGTGATCTGTTGATCCTCGTCACCAATATGTGATATCTGAGTAGTAAGGTCCGAACTGAGAGAAGCGGGATCTTAAGGAACAAAACCCAACTGTTTATTACACGGTGTAGCAGAGAAACAACTCTTACAGGCTGCAAGCAAAACACAGTATATCTAACTGCACGATGCCAGATGGAGGATTCACCTCTGAGTCATACCCATAATGCAATGCCACATTACCATACTAACTGGTGTACCAGGACATTACCTTAAACACTGGTGAATATGATCCCTTAATCTTTGGCTCCATCTGGTGGATAACTTAAACATTAAATCCCAGATTACTATAGATAGTTAAGGCAGTTAACAGCCTGTTAACTGCCTTGCTAATCCTATTTTTATAGTGGTTTCCCATTTTCGTGCTTCTGGTTCCTGTTTCCCGTCTTGTCAGAAACACACCAGCTGCAAGGAGATGAGTTTCTCGAGGACATGAATTGTAGTCATTGGTGCAGCATTTTAAAAGCACTCCTGTAACATGGCTGACATTCAAATGCAACAACTTTGTTGTTGGAGGTTTGGGATAAGATTTTGCAAATCTACTGACCTTGTGACTGTTGAAGCTGATACCCATCTGCAGTGTTTCCTGATTAGAATAGTTTTAGGCCACTTTGAGTGTGCGCATGCAAGCTCCTTGCCTCAACTGAAATCTATAGCAACGGGATGGGAACCATTTACATCCTCTCATCCTGGTTGTCACATTTGGAGGAAGAGCAGCCACGGCAACAACACAACCAGCCACAACAGTAGCACCAGCACCAGGAGCGCAAACCTCCTCCTCACCCACCTGATGCTGCACTGGACACAGGGCATTAGCCCCTGACAAAATTGCTGGCTGGGAGGCCAGCGATGGCATCACCATGGCCAGATTTGCTTCACTTGATGCTGTAAACCCTGGCTGCCACATGATGCACCAGGTTGACACCATCCCACACCAGCACCATGAAGCATCCCTTTAATGTCTAAGCCATTCCATGCACACACATCACTACAGCGGGAGGGGGGGGGGCAGTGGGGAGTTGTGATTGAACAATCACTGGAACTCAGTAGGACACTTTTCAATGTGTGCTCAGATCTGTCCAATAAAGGCCACTTTTGGAAAAAGATATTACACTGTATGACAAAACATTACCAGAAACTTCACATGGACATTGGCTAAACCTTTCAAGTGCCTACCCTTGTGTGTTGTTAGGTGGTATGCTTGCAGTAGAATGAGGGTAAGTGTGAGGGGTGGCTAGTTAGATGGGGAAGTGATAAAGTAGAGAGAGAGGGTTGGGTGGAAGTTCAAGGTAAGTTGGGTTCCTGGGGAGGTCTCTTCCGCTCTTGGAAGGGAAGAGAACCTCTGTGCGTGCTGTGACTCCCTCCATAAGCATGGGTGCAAGTGTTCACCTTTGTGCAGTGATTGCCAGTGTTTGCAGCACCTCAATGCTGTCAAACACTGACAGATCAACTGTCAAAATAAAATTGTGCATGGTCCCTTTAAGGAAACCAGCAGATGATGCATCATCAAATGACGTCAACAGACCGGTTTCCTGTTAATTGGCCAGTAAGCCCGCAGGTCAGGCTTAACAAGGCCAATCAAGGGAAAATCATGTCTGCAGAGTGGAGGCAGCTGGGGGTGGGACCGGAACCCGGAAACCAGCTGACCCGCCCCCATCCCGCCTTCAGAATTAAATTTACGGTCAAAGTATTTGTTTAATTTCTCTGCCATTTCCTTATTCCCCATTATAATTTCTCCTGTCTCAGCATGTAAGGAACCCACATTTACTTTTGCTAATCTTTTCCTTTTTGCATACCTATAGAAGCTTTTACAGTCTGTTTTTATGTCTCTCACTAGTTTACTCTCATTCTATTTTTCCTTTCTTTATCAATTTCTTGGTCCTCCTTTGCTGAATTTTAAAATACTCCCAATCCTCAGGCTTACTACTCTTTTTGGCAATATTATAAGCCTCTTCCTTTGATCTAATACTATCTTTAACTTCTCGTGTTAGGCACATTCGGACCACTTTTCCTGTGGTGCATTTATGCATTAAAGGAATGTAGAAACATAGAAACACAGAAGATAGGAGCAGGAGTAGGCCATTCGGCCCCTCGAGCTTGTTCCGCCATTTAATGAGATCATGGCTGATCATCAAAATTCAGTACCATGTCCCTGCTTTCTCCCCATATCCCTTGATCCCTTTAGCCTCAAGAAATATATCTAACTCCTTCTTGAATATATTTAATGAATTGGCCTCAACTGCCTTCTGTGGTCGAGAATTCCACAGGTTCACCACTCTCTGCATGAAGAAATTCCTCCTCATTTCAGTCCTAAATGGCTTAGCCCTTATCCTTAGACTGTGACCTCTGGTTCTGGACTCCCCTGCCATCGGGAACATCCTTCTTGCATCTAGTCTGTCTAGTCCTGTTAGGATTTTATAAGTTTCAATGAGATCCCCTCTCATTCTTCTAAACTCTAGCGAATATAAGCTTAATTGACCCAATCTCTCTTCATACGTCATTCCTGCCATCCCAGGTATCAGTTTGATGAATCTTCGCTGCACTCCCTCCATGGCAAGAACATCCTTCCTCAGATAAGGCGACCAAAACTGCACACAATAGTCAAGATGTGGTCTCACCAAGGCCCTGTACAACTGCAGCAAGACATCCTTGCTCCTGTACTCGAATCCTCTCGCTATGAAGGTCAACATTTGCCTTCTTTACCGCCTGCTGCA
The DNA here is from genome assembly GCF_052327205.1 of Somniosus microcephalus. Taxonomy (NCBI): domain Eukaryota; kingdom Metazoa; phylum Chordata; class Chondrichthyes; order Squaliformes; family Somniosidae; genus Somniosus; species Somniosus microcephalus. Next base: position 28,167,493 of record NC_141003.1, read on the forward strand.
CCTGCATGCTTACCTTCAGCGACTGGTGCACAAGGACACCCAGGTCTCGTTGCACTTCCCCTTTTCCCAATCTATTGCCGTTCAGATAATAATCTGTCTTCCTGTTTTTGCCACCAAAGTGGATAACCTCATATTTATCCACATTATACTGCATCTGCCATGCATCTGCCCAATCACCCAACCTGTCCAAATCATACTGGAGTTTCTCTGCATCCTCCTCACAGCACACACGCCCACCCAGCTTTGTGTCGTCTGCAAACTTGGAGATATTACATCTAGTTCCCTCGTCTAGTTCATTAATATATATTGTGAATAGCTGGGGTCCTAGCACCGATCCCTGCGGTACCCCACTAGTCACTGCTTTCCACTTGGAAAAAGACCCATTTATTCCAACTCTTTGCTTCTGTCTGCCAACCAGTTCTCTATCCAAGTCAGTACCTTGCACCCAATCCCATGTGCCTTAACTTTACACGCCAATCTCTTATGCGGGACCTTATCGAAAGCCTTCTGAAAGTCCAAATACACCACATCCACTGGTTCTCCCTTATCTATTTTACTAGTTACATCCTCAAAAAATTCCAGATTAGTCAAGCATGATTTACCTTTTGTAAATCCATGTTGACTTTGTCCGATCCTGTCACTGTTTTCCAAGTGCTCTGCTATTACATCTTTTATAATTTCCCCACTACCGATGTCAGGCTTAACGGTCTATAATTCCCCGTTTTCTCTTTACCACCTTTTTTGAATAGTGGGGTAACATTAGCTACCCTCCAATCCATGGGAACTGTTCCAGAGTCTATAGAATTTTGGAAGATGACCAGCAATGCATCTACTATTTCTAGGGCCACTTCCTTAAGTACCCTAGGATGTAGATTATCAAGGCCTGGGGATTTATCGGCCTTCAATCCCATCAATATCCCTAACACCATTTCCCTACAAATACTGATTTCTTTCAGTTCCTCCCTCTCATTAGACCCTATGTTTCCTGACATCTCTGGGAGGTTATTTGTGTCCTCCTTTGTGAAGACAGAACCAAAGAATGTCATTTTTGGTCTGCCATAATTGGTCTGCCATTTCTTTGTTCCCCATTATAAATTCCCCTGATTCTGACTGCAAGGGACCTACGCTTGACTTCACCAATCTTATTCTCTTCACATATCTATAGAAGCTTTTACAGTCAGTTTTTAATGTGCCTGCACGCTTACTCTCATATTCAATTTTTCCCCTCTTAATTAATCCCTTTGTCCTCCTTTGCTGAATCCTAAACTGCTCCCAATCCTCAGGTTTGCTGCTTTTACTGGCCAATTTATATGTCCTCTCTTTGGATCTTATGCTATCCCTAATTTCCCTTGTTAGCCACCGTTGAGTCACCTTTTTTGTTTTATTTTTATGCCAAACAGGGATGAACAAATTCTGTAGTTCATCCATGCGATCTTTAAATGTTTGCCATTGCCTATGCACCATCAACCCTTTAACTAACGCTCCCCAATCCATCCTAGCTAACTCGCGCCTCATACCATCGTAGTTTCCTTTATTTAAATTCAGGACCCTAGTCTCTGAGTCAACTACTTCACTCTCCATCTTAATGAAGAATTCTATCATATTATGATCGCTCCTCCCCAAGGGGCCTCGCACAACAAGATTGCTAATTAGTCTCTTACATTGAGATACATAATTCCCTTTAACTTACCTTTAAATGTATCTGTTACTGCACTCAGGCTTCATTCCTGTACTCTGCGGGATGACGTCATGACGTCAGAGCTTAGAACCTTCTGGCAGTAGAGCTCGGAACCTGCTAGCAGTTGAGTTCAGAACCTGCTGGCAGTTGAGCTCGGTACCTGCTAGCAGTTGAGTTCGGAAACTTCTAGTCGGTCCTCGTGGCGTCCCCGCTGGGGAAAGACCTACACCACGGTGCTCCTACAGTCAGCCATCTTACCTGCTACCTTACCTGTTGTATTTAACCTGTTCCTGTAAATAAACAACTTATTTATAGTTCGTCGAAGTCGAACTTGATTATTTAGTGGCGATGCACACGAATCGCTACATTGGTGACCCAACGACGTGAGTACGGGAGCTCATCAATTCCAACACTACAATTGATGACCCCGTATCCGTGAACGATTTTCACGGTAGCAATGCGTAGCCTGAACCTCGTCTTCCCACAAGACGACCGACGCACAACCATGGAACAGCAACTGCCTAACACTGATTCCTCCAAAGGCGACCCCGTCTTTGCGAACGTATTCGCAAGGTAAGCGCAGCCTGGAGCAGATCCCGTTTGACACAGACAAAATTCAACCGGACCCCATTTTTTTGTGAGCAATTTTCACAAAAGAAGCACGCCATGGAAGCACCAGCCGTTTTGCTGTCGCTGCCGCAATCCAGGGAGCCAGTCTCCCTCGTGCTTTATAAAGGTAGAAGCCCCGTTCGATGAGAACATCGATGCGGCGCCGACCACGCACTTGCTTACGGTCCCCGTACTCGTCTTTCCTACCGCCACACGGATCGTCCGCCTCTACGTCCAAAGCAACAGCAAGTATACATCTCTCCAAGCGCGGGGTACAGCATGTTCGGGCACACAAGATCGGAGCACGCCCTGCGGGGATACCATGAGGACTCACCCCCACGAAACACGAGGACGCACTCCTCACGCACGAGGACCCATCCCTCGCGAACCACGAGGACCTATCCCTCGTGAAAAATGAAGACTCCTTCCCCGCCGACGACGCACCAGCCCGTCATCCTGCTGGTTGTGTTACCTACTACACGTTTCGGCACGAATGAAAAGCGTTGCCACCCTCACGGCTGTTTTCTCCTAAATCTACAACAACTACAAGTGCTGCCGCCCTCCAGGCAGAGTTTACCCCTCCCGAAAGCAACAACAACCTGGACCGTTGCCGACCTTTCTCCAGTTTTCCCTTTAACAAACGCAAACGTCTACTGAAGCTGCACACATAGAGGATGGGTCCAACGGGCATCCTGCGGCTGCGATCAGCCACGTGAAAGTTGCTGGCCTCACCGATCACTGGTCAACGCAGTAATTCTTCACCCTCTGTTGTGTTAACGTCGTAGCACTATGGCACGCACCGTTCCGCGTGTTCCAGCCGCCTGAAGGTTTCGCTCACCTGTCGGCGAGTTCACCGACCTCGCCTGTCAAGTCCTTCTGGATCGCTCGTTTGGCGTACCTGCAGATTTCATCAGAACAAGGACTTGTTCCAACATCAAGAGTCATCGCCCGCGTCCGCCCGACCTGCCCGTCACTCTGACAAGGCCTGCTGTTTCGCACGTTTCCATGTTCCTTCGCCTGACGGATACGTTTTATTCGCCACGACATGCGTAAGGATCAGCTTACCTCGCCCGCCAAGTCGAGACAGCATGACCGCCGAGACCACCAGCTCGTCAGACCATCTTATCCTTGGACTTTCGTTAAAGCGAATTCTGGGGGGGCCTATGTGGTGGTACCACCGGTTGTCCCTTACATTGAGATGCATAATTCCCTTTAACTTACCTTTAAATGTATCTGTTACTGCACTCAGGCTTCATTCCTGTACTCTGCGTGATGACGTCAGAGCTTGGAACCTTCTGGTAGTAGAGCTCGGAACCTGCTAGCAGTTGAGTTCGGAACCTGCTGGCAGTTGAGCTCGGAACATGCTAGCAGTTGAGTTCGGAAACTTCTAGTCAGTCCTCGTGGCGTCCCCGCTGGGAAAAGACCTACACCACGGTGCTCCTACAGTCAGCCATCTTACCTGCTACCTTACCTGTTGTATTTAACCTGTTCCTGTAAATAAACAACTTATTTATAGTTTGTCGAAGTCGATTATTTAGTGGCAATGCACACGAATCGCTATACCTTTCTCATTACATAATACCCAGTCTAAGATGGCCTGATCTTTTTGTTTCTCTCTCTCACCTGGCAGCTGTCCTTATCCTGCCAGTACACTTCACACCTAATCTCAGCTGCCTTTTGTCTCCACGGGCCCATTACCATCTCATCTGGCTTCTTATACCTTTTATTGTCTCCTTTTCTTCTTTTGTTCGATCGCAGCTTTGCCTTCGATCGTTTTATTTTCTTTCCAGTTTTGAAGAAGGGTTTCAACCCGAAACGTCAACTCAAATTTCTCTCCACGGATGTTGCCTGACCTGCTGAGTTTTTCCAGCATTCTCTGTTGTTATTTTGGATTTCCAGCATCTGCAGTATTTTGCTATGGTCTGATCTCTAGTTGGTTCCTCGACATATTGGTCCAGGAAACCATCCTGTATACACTCTAGGAATTCCTCCTCCACAGTATTGTTAGTAACTTGGTTAGCCCAATCTATATGTAGATTCAAGTCATCCATGATAACTGCTGTGCCCTTATTACATGCATCTCTAATTTCCCATTTAATGTCATCCCCAACTTCAGCATTACTGTTTGGGGTCTGTATACAACTCCCACTAACGTTTTCTGCCCCTTGGTATTTCTCAGCTCTACCCATACAGATTCCACATCATCAGAGCTAATATCCTTCCTTACTATTGTGTTAATCTCCTCTTTAACCAGCAATGCTACCCCACCTCCTTTTCCTTTTTTGCCTGTCCTTCCTGAATATTAAATACCCTTGGATGTTGAATTCCCAGCCTTGGTCACCCTGGAGCCATGTCTCCGTAATCCCAATTATATCATACTAGCTGAAGTGCCGGGCGGTGCCGAGGCTTTTTCGAGGGCATGTTGTTGTTGGAAGAGAGAGAGAGAGAGCGACTGGGTGGGGGGGGGGGGAAGGGAGGGCGGGGGAAGGGGGGTAGGGGAAGGGGGGAGGGGGGGAAGGGGAGGGGGGGCGCGGGGGGGAGGGAGGGGGGCCCCCCTGAGGGTCGCGGCCCCCCCCCGAGGGTCGCGCCCCCCCCCCCCCGAGGTGAAGACCGCCGATTGCGGCTGTGCGAGACGGCCGGGGGGCCGGTTGCCAGGGTGACGCTTGGCGGCCCCCCCCCGAGGGTCGCGGCCCCCCCCGTGGGTCGCACCCTCCCCCCCGAGGGTCGCGGCCCCCCCGAGGGTCGCCCCCCTCCCCCTGAGGTGAAGATCAGCGATTGCGGCTGTGCGAGACGGCCGGGGGGCCGGTTGCCAGGGTGACGCTTGGCGCCGCCCCCCCGAGGGTCGCGCCCCCCCCGAGGGTCGCGGCCCCCCCGTGGGTCGCGCCCCCCCCGAGGGTCGCGGCCCCCGCAGAGGGTCGCGGCCCCCGCAGAGGGTCGCGCCCCCCCCCCCGAGGGTCGCGGCGCGCCCCCCCCCCCCGAGGTGAAGACCGCCGATTGCGGCTGTGCGAGACGGCCGGGGGGCCGGTTGCCAGGGTGACGCTTGACGCTCAGCAAGCCCCGCCCCCCGGCCGAGCCAGAGAGAGACGCCGCGTCTCAGCTCCTGCTGCGCGCGCACCCTAGCGGCGCTGGGATGAGGCTCGGCCCTCCAGCCTTCGAGTGGGGCCGGGAGGTGCCTAGCTCGGGCGTGGGTGCGAAGGAGAAGCCGAGGCTTCGAGGCCTACCTGGAAAAACGGGGAAAGGTAGGAAAATTAATGAGATTAGATAAGTTAATTCGTTTCTAAATCATTTTTTTAAAAAACAATATGTGTTTTAAAAGCAACGTTTTTTTTAAAGACGCAGAAAGCGGGAAAAAGAAAGGAAAAGTTTGGAATCAAGATGGCGGCGACTCACCTCGGTTCAGAACGATAAGGCCCGCCCACACACGCACCGATTGGTCCGGCCGCACGCGGCAGCAAGCCGCCGTACGATTGGTCGAGCTCGAGGTCACTCTGTCGCTAATGAGCGGATAATGAGATGCTAATGAGCGGAATGTTAAGGTTTTTCGGATACCGCGGGCGCGATTTTAGCCCGGCCGAAACGTAAATACGCTTAAAACCGTCTCGGAAGCGTAAGCTTTCTTTGGAGGTAACGCGCGCGTAGGTATGTCCTGTAACTTTCGAGCGCATACCCGACAGACGCACACGCGATGACAGACAGAATGACAAACAGACAGACGTACCGATTTATCGATTTATATATATAGATAATAATATCCGTTTACATTGATTTGTGCAGCTAATTCATCCACCTTATTACAAATGCTCCTCGCATTAAGACACAAAGCCTTCAGGCTTGTTTTTTTAGCACTCTTAGTCCTTTTAGAATTATTATTTACTGTGGCCCTGCTTGATTTACACCCTTGATTTCTCTGTCTTCCACTTTTGCTTTTCTCCTTCCTGTCTTTTGCTTCTATCCTTGCTTCCCTTTCCTCTGTCTCCCTGCACAGGTTCCCAACCCTGTGCCATTTTAGTTTAAACCCTCCGCAACAGCACTAGCACACACTCCCCCTAGGACATCGGTCCCGGTCCTGCCCAGGTGCAAACCATCCAGTTTGTACTGGTCCCACCTCCCCCAGTGCCGATTCCAATGTCTCAGGGATTTGAATCCCTCCCCCTTGCACCATTCCTCTAGCCACGTATTCATCTGAAATATCCTTTTATTTCTACTCTGACAAGCACGTGGCACTGGTAGCAATCCTGAGATTACTACCTTTGAGGTCCTATTTTTTAATTTACCTAACTCCCTATATTCAGCTTTTAGGACCTCACCCCGTTTTTTTACCTATATCGTTGGTACCTATATGCACCACAACTGGCTGTTCACCCTCTCCCTCCAGAATGCCATGCAACCGCTCCGAGACTTCCTTGACCCTTGCACCAGGGAGGCAACATACCATCCTGGAGTCTTGTTTGCGGCCGTAGAAACGCCTATCTATTCCCTTTACAATAGAATCCCCTATCACTATAGCTCTCCCGCTCTTTTTCCTCCTGTCCTGTGCAGCAGAACCACCCATGGTGCCAGGAAGTTGGCTACTGCTGCCTTCCCCCGATAAGCCATCTCCCCCAACAATATCCAAAGTGGTATATCTGTTTGAGAGGGGGATGGCCATAGGGGACCCCTGCACTACCTGCCTGTGTCTACTACTCTGCCTGGCGGTCACCCATTCCCTTCCTGCCTGTGCAGCCTTTACCTGCGGTGTGACCAACTCCCTAAACGTGCTATCCACTATGTCCTCAGCATCGCGAATGCTCCAGTATGTATCCATTCGCAGCTCCCGCGCCGCAATGCGGTCTGCCAGTAGCTGCAGCTGGATACACTTCGCACGCACATGGTTGTCAGGGACACAGGAAGTGTCCCTGATTTCCCACATAATGCAGGAGGAGCATGCCACGGGGCCGAGCTGTGCTGCCATGACTTACCCTTTTAATTAACCTAAATTAAATTAAATCAAATCAATACCACGAATTACACTACAATTAAATGATATACTCAAAGGCCCTTGTTTATTGCACACCCCACTACACAACAGAGACCTTAGCAACTATAAACCAAAAAATTAAGACCTTTTAAACCTTATAAACTATTAACCTTAACTGTCAAACTATATAGTATATAAATACTCACCTGGCCATACTCACCCAATCAACTGCTTCCCCTGCGCTGGCGTCACTTTTTGTACTGTGACGTCACTCTCGAATTCTGCCGCCGCTCCCGCTGCTGCTCGACTGGGCCTGAAAATCACCGACCTTCATTTTCACCTACAGCCGCTGCTCCCTCGCAGGTCCGCCGCTCCCACTGCTCGAATGTATATTTTGTTGTAAATTATGTATTAATTTTTTTAATGCTAACCATTGCATGACTCCTGTCATACCTTTTAATGTAGTTTCCCAATCTACCTTAGCCAGCTCTAGTTTTGGATTTAACTAAATCACTTTGAAATTTAATATAAAATTATACATATTATGGTCACTCTTCCCTAAAGGCCCCTTTACAACAAGGTTATTAATTAACCCTTTCTCATTGCACAATACTAGATCTAAAATAGCCTGTTCCCTAGTTGGTTCCTCAACATACTGATCTAGAAAACTATCTCGCATACATTCCATGAATTCGTCCTCCACACTATTACTGCAAATTTGGTTTGCCCAGTTTATATGTAGATTAAAGTCCCCCATGATTACTGTATTACCCTTGTTACATGCACCTCTAATTTCCTGATTTATACTCTGCCCTACATTACAACTACTATTTGGGGGCCTATAAACAACTGCCCCTTGCGGTTTCTTAGCTCCACCCAAACAGATTCTACTTCTTGATTTTCAGAGCCAAGATCCTTTGGGGGAAAAATTTGGTTACTTTGCGCCTCCTGTTCGCGCCCTAGGGCGCTAACAGGGCGCAAAGCAACTAGCGCCCGGGCGCGGCGCTGCCTACACCTCCCGCGAAATTCAGTGGGAGGTTAGCAGCAGTGGTAACCGGTAGCACCCTGCGGCACTGACGTCATTGCCATGTGCAGCGCCCCCTGACTTACCGCCGGACGCTATATCCGACGGGGTCAGGGGTCCTACCTGCAGCTGGGGAGGCGCTATTTAAAGGCGAGGTGCGGGCGGACATTTTTGTTGCTGGCCACCAGTCTGCACCTGCTTCCGCTCCCGTCCCCGGCCTCCTTACTCCCACACCCGCCACCCCCCCGCCGCGGAGTGCCAGCTGCGTTCCATGAGCTCGGTATTTCTCGAATGCCGGGCTGTTTTGCCGGCACTCCCGATCCCCGGGGGCCCAGTTGGGCCCCAGGTTGCGCTGCGCAAGGCCCCTCCCCTTTAAGAAGGGGAGGAAGGCCTGCAATACCATGCCACGTAGCGCCGCGATATTCCCTCGCAGCGCCCCAAGAGGGGGGCAGGGCACTTCCAGTAGCACCCTGCTTCCCTCTTGGGGCACTACCACTCAATTTCTGTTGCGGGGTGCTAATTTTTCCGGGGCACTAAATGTAGCGTCCCGGTGAAGTTAGCACCCCAAAGGAGGCGCTACTCAATTTTTCATATTATTCCAGAAACACATTTATGATTTTTTAATCTATCAAGCCATGTTGCAATTTTACTTTAATCTATGTGACTAAGAAATGAAAAATATGCCAGATGTGCTCCAATCATTGGCTTAGTAAAATTAATGCTTTTTTCTCTTAAAGGTGCTGGCTGCTGCAGGAATGGCAGCCCCAAAAACTAAGGCTGCAGCCAGGTTCAATGAGGGCTCCCTCCATGCTCTTGTGGAGAGAGTTAGAGTATGTCAGGAGGTCCTCTTACCTGGAAACAGAAGGAGGACGCTTCCTCAGCAAACCAAGGCAGCTTGGCTGCAAATTGCTGAAGAGGGGAGTTCGAGGTCTATGTGCAGACGCACATGGGTTCAGTGTCGAAAAAGGTTTAATGATCTATTGAGATCACCTAAAGTGTGGCCTCTGTGTTCTGGGACATGGAAGTTCAAGAGTGAGGGCTCGGGGCGAATGCCATGTAGAATGTTGGTGGTGACACTGAGCGCAAACCACCGTTTAGTAGACAGATGATGCCTGGGGTTTTGAGAATGTCGGACTTATATTCATTTCCGTGCCAGCCACGTGTGGTTGAAGCGTAAGCTTACGCGAATCTGGCATGGATGAGTGCATCCCTTACTTGACGGCCAGTAATGTGATCGCCTGCTGCTGGATTGGCAACATCCAGCCCCACAAGGCGTCGCTCCCCGTCCTCCTCATCTCTTTCCTCATCCTCCGAGAAGGCTGTGTGCTCAGCCACTTGTTCATCCAGCAGCTCTAAACCGTGTTGCTGTGCGATGTTGTGCAGGGCACAGCAGGCCACGATGATTCTGGACACCCTGGCTGGTGCATACTGCGTGACTCCTCCAGTTCTGTCTAGGCATCGGAAAGCACACTTTGAGCAAGCCAATGGTTTGCTCAATGATGCTTCTGGTGGATATGTGGCTCAAATTGGACCGCTCCTCAGCATCGTTTGATGGCCTCCACTTTTTCAGGGGATAGCCCTTGCCACCAAGAAGCCATCCAGAAAGCTGGTTTGGCGGATGGAAGAGCTGAGGCACAGGATGAGAGAGTCATGGCAACTGCCAGGGTACTGTGCGCAAACATGCATGATGATCTTTCTGTGGTTACAAACCAGCTGGACGTTCAGGAAGTGGAATCCCTTACGGTTGGCAAATACAGCTGGGTTGTGATAGGGGGCCCTAATGGCTACATGAGTGCAGTCAATGATGCCCTGCACCATTGGCAAGCCTGCCATATCCGCGCCATCACACTTGGGTCATCCATGGAGAAGTGGATGTAATTCTGTGCCTTTGCAAAGAGGGCATCGGTGACATGTGTGATGCAGGTGTGTGCGGCCGACTGGGAGAAGCAAAGAGGTTGAGTGCGGTGGTAGTTTGACAGCCACTATTAAGGAGTGTCCACACGCTCCTCTGGGCTCCAGCTGTTGGTGCAGCATTGTGCAGATGTCAGCGACTACATCTCTCGAAAGTCTCAGCCTCCTTTGGCACTGATGCTCAATCATGCTGAGGAAGCTGATCCTCTGCCTGTGTTGGGGTATCTCCTGCGGCGAGGTGCAGCCCTGCGCTTAGGCCCTCTGCATCATCAGGTGAGTGAGGAGGAGGTTGGTGCTCCTGGTGCTGCTGTTGTGGCGCTGCCGCGGCTGCTCTTCCTCTGAATCTGATGACCAGGATGAGAGGATATAAATGTTTCCCATCCCATCACTATAGATTTCACTTGAGGCAAGAAGCTTGCAAGCGCACAGTCGGAGTGGCCTGAAATTATTCCAATCAGGTCACGCTGCAGATGGCTGTCAGCTTGAACAGTCAAGGTCAGTGGATTTGCAAAATCTTATCCTAAACCTCCAACAACAAGGTTGTTGCATTTGAATGTCAGCCATGTTACAGGAGCGCTTTTAAAGTGCTGCACCAATGACTACAAATCATCTCCTCCAGCAACTCGTCTCCTTGCAGCTGGCCTGTTTCTGACAAGACGGGAAACAGGTGCCAGAAGCACGAAATGGGAAGCCACTATCAAAACAGGATTAGCAAGGCAGTTAACTGCCTTAACTACCTGTCCCACTGTGGTAAACCACTATTTGTATTCCACTGTGTACATGCCTGGACATGCCTCGGCTGACTCCTCCCACAAGTCCTAGTATAAAGGTGACTGCTCCCCAGCCCCTTTGTATTTTGGACCGGTCGACCACTCGAGGCAGACCTTCATTCTTTTGTTAATAAAAGCCTTTAGTTACTCTCTTAACTCTCAGTCTTTTATGAGTAATTGATAGCGCATCACCCACCGGTTCCAATCAGGTCAGTTTGGGAGTGGCTGACCTGACACTCACGAAAATCGCGTGGGGGGCGGGATGGAGGAGGGTTTGCAGTCTGAAGCCATTTTTTCCCCGATTTTTGCTGCTGACCCGCCTCGAGGCGATTAAAATCGAGCTTCACATGGTGTATAATTTCAGTGTGGTGCCAAACTAGGAGGCACTTTGAACCTCCTGATTGTGAGTAAAATCTGCCTGCAATTAATTGAAATATCTTGACTGTGCAGTCACTCCTGCCCCCAATCCCATAACATTTAAAATGTAATTGCTGGGAGAAGAGCTCTACACACTTACACAGAAAATTGAAGTTCCAGTTATGCAACTTATATTTATATATAGTGCCTTTAACGTAATAAAACGTCCCAAAGGCTAGAAAATGTAAACAAAAGCAAAATACTGCGGATGTTGGAAGTGTGAAATAAAAACAGAAAATGCTGGAAATACTCAGCAGGTCAGGCAGCATCTGTGGAGATAGAAACAGAGTTAGCGTTTCTGGTCGATGACCTTTCAACAGAAATGTAAATACCTGAAGAGCAGAGAGGGGAGAAGCACTGGTCTTCAACATTTAAATTAAGGTTAGATAGGTTTACAAAGTGCCATGGGGACTTAGAGAACCCCTGGAATACTTTGCAAGTGGTGTCAAACCAAAACAGTGCGAGATGCCCACCCCCACCAAGAATTCATTTTACACTTCAGAGCCAAGCTGAGCCCTGAATCCCAAATTTACACTCACAATTTAGTGTGAATGCAAAGCTAAAACTGCTCAACTGACAAGAGTAACCGCAGCCTGAGAGGGTAGTAGAAATCTGGAACTATTCCACCCACCCCAAAAAAAAAGGCTTTGGATGCTGAAACAATCGGGGCTTTCAAGGCTGAGAGCCACAGCTTTTTGCTAGGTAAGTGTATCATGGGATATGGAGCAAAGGTGCGGCTGAGCTATGCTCTGGTTGAATGGTGGGATGGGGCTGAGGGGCTGAGCTATGCTCTGGTTGAATGGTGGGATGGGGCTGAGGGACTGAGCTGTGCTCTGGTTGAATGGTGGGACGGGGCTGAGCTGTGCTCTGGTTGAATGGTGGGACGGGGTTGAGCTGTGCTCTGGTTGAATGGTGGGACGGGGCTGAGCTGTGCTCTGGTTGAATGGTGGGACGGGGCTGAGTGGCCTCTCTGCTCCCAGCAAGCTGCGGGGCGCGGGTCACCGCTAGGGTCAGAGGTCACGCACTCCACCAGCTGACCCTTGGCCCCTCTCCGTTACAAGTTAACGCCAACCGGGGCGGGCGAGGGCTCTGTGCTGTTGAGTCCCGCACCCCTTCAGTCACATGAAAGGATGAAGCTATCCGTGCAAATATAAAACATTTTAAAATGTAAAACTCACAGCGGCGCCATCGTGCTCCCCACAAACCGTTCCGGCCCCGATTTCCTTGATATATGTGATGAATCAAGTAAAAATAAAAATCTTGGAAATACGGTTTAATGTGGAAAAATTCCACATGATTTTTTTTAACTTGAGAAGCATTTATTTAGTATGAAAGCAGTGCATTAGCGCCCTGTGTGTGTGTGAGCGGGGATGGGGAGGGCGGATATTGCCCAGAATGCCGCGCGTGCCGGTTGGGGCCGTTAATATTTAAATCCGCGCGGCGCGGCGGGAGCGGGAGCCGGGGTCAGTGACGCCGCGAGCGGGAGTCAGTGACGCCATGGCCGGTAGGCCGCTGAAGATGTGAGTTGTCCGTGCGCGCGGAGAGACGGCCCGAGCCCCGGCTCCCACAGGAGGGGCTGTGTGAGGCGCCGCGCTCAGATACCCGGCCGCGGCGCCAGACCAGGCGAATCCCGGTGTCGGGTCCAGGCTCGCCGCTGCCAAGGTGTGTGGTGGCCGGGCTGCTGCTTCTTGTGGAGGAGCCGCTTTGCTTCTTGTGGAGGAGCCGCTTTGCTCCTCTCCTCTCCCTGGCTGGAGCTCCGCGGTGTGTCCCGCGTCGCACCAAGGCCCACAGATGCTGGCGGCCTAGGGCAGCGCCTGCTCCCTGTGTCCCGGGTAGCCCGGTGCCACCAGCCTTTCGCTCGCCTCCCGTTAATAGAGAGGCTGCGCCACGGCCGGGTTCGGGTTTTCACCATTTACACCTCCTTCCAGACCCATCATTTGTTTCTTTACTTGTCCCATTACCATCTGCTTTTGTCTTTTAATCTCTCCTACCTTCCACTCTATCACAGACCTTCCTTTTTGTTCTTTCCTGCCCTCTCCCCCATTTCCCTGCACTTGCTTAAAATGTGTTACATCTCTAACTTTTTCCAGTTCTGACGAAAGGTCATCAACTTGAAACGTTAACACTGTTTCTCAGATGCTGCCTGACCGAGTGTCCCCAGCATTTTCTGTTTTTGTTTCAGATTTCCAGTATCTGCAGTATTTTTGCTTTTATATTAGGTTCCCCCCCCCCCCCCGGGCCCTCATGCCCATGCTTTACCAGAGCACTCTGATACGAGTGGCATTGGTGGTGTGGAAATGGGTTCTGTAACAGGTGGGGGTTGCCAACGACCCCAGGAATTAAAGATCAAATTCTCAGACAACTGCTGTGAGGAACCTGGGAGAAATAAATCACAGGGATGTTTAAAAAGATTGTTTAAAAAAATCCTTTAAACACTTTCATTTATTAGCTAAAAACTTTTGGAGATGGGATAAAAGGATTTTTGAATGGGCATGATCTCCAAGAATCCGTTCAACCAGAGTTGCTGATTCTACAAGGCAAGGGAAATGAGCATTGTTTTCTTCCCACTGCTGAAGTCACCAGTAAGATGCTTGCTGACAAACAGCTTTAATCTGGACAGGGGATGTTTAGTTGTCAAAGGGAGGTGCCCACAAGTTATTGGTGCCTCAGTCACTGTTGTGGTTCAAAAGTGCCCCTCGGATCCATCCAGGAAGTTTGTGTGCAGGAGGCGCCCTGATGTGATGCCATGGCGTTCTGCTTCACGGATGGGCAATAAATGCTGGCCTTGCTAGCGATGCCCACATCCCATGAACAAATCAAAAAATTAATAAAGGGAAATGCCGTGAGACATTTTGATACAAGGAGTGCCCACAGTATTCTGATATTGCCCTATCAGAGGAAGCTCTGAACAAAATGTTTCTCGCAGGTTGTCTTTAACCCAGCATTTTAAACGGTCAGAAATACTGTTTAACGTTTCAGTAAAGTGTTTTGAGGATGTTGAATTTGTATCATGTTACCAAATAAGTATTTTTGACTGTTTTAGATTGGTCAAATTTAATATCAATTTGATCAGTTCAAACTGTGTATTTGAATTAAATGGTAAGTACTGCATCAATCTGTTCTTTTTCCTGATCCCAGGGGAAAACTGCCCATGTATGACCATATGTTTGATGACTTATTAATTTTTGTGAGAAAGTTGGGTCAGGTGCCTAGCCCATGATGTAAAACATGAACAAGAGTAGAAAAAAGAGGTGGTCAGATGGGATGAATCAAAATATAGTGAATGGGTGATGCCAAACTCTGGTCTTAAAAGCCTGTCATTGTAGGAGGCAGAGGTGAGGGGGTTTCAGATTTTGACATTTTGGAAAAAAGTTAAGAGTAGTGTGATGAGTTTTGATTTTAACATTGACTGTACAAAAAGGAGGAAAACGTAGAGGGTAGTACATTTTGGAGCTTAAATGGAACAAGAATAACAAGAGCATGTAACTGGTATATATAAAGATTTAAAATTATGGCAAAAGTTTGGAGGCTTTTTTTTCCAAGTATCTATTTACAGTGCAGCAATCATGCATCGACTGGCGTTACAATGACAATTGGCACGACAGCTGGCCCTGTATTGCACTATTGACATGGTACAATTTGGGGTTAGGGTTTGAGATAATGGGGATTGTTAGCAGGAAGTATTAAGCTGACATCTGCGCAGAACTGCCATTGTCACTAAGCGCACCTTTTTATTTCCTGTGCCCTGTCTCGGAGTGAGATGCTAGAAGAGCTTCCCTAGATATGGGAGCTGTGTTCAAGTCTTGGATGTGCTTTGGTTTTATAGAGTCAGAAGCTGTTGAAGGGAAAATAAATGTTGGGGATTATTTGAGAAATGAAATCTGAGGTAGCTTTGGCAATGTTTGAAGTTCCATTTGGAAAAAGTCAGCAGGTGAAGGAAGATTAAGGTTGGAGCTGAAAAAATAAGGTGGTAACTTGGTTAGATGTGTGAAAGATGTAAATAAATGTTTCTTGAAGAATTGAAAAAACAAGATTTTTATTGCACCATATAAAAGTATGGAGGGAATTGACATTTAATGATACAGACATTTAATGATACAGCCTACAAGAGGAATTATGGCGGTTCAGTGTTCTCAGGAAATTCAGTCTGAAGGCTACTGATAAATGTAGAGTAGATGTTTTGTATTGGGGCCATTGTGTGAACCAGTGAAAAGAAAGTGGTATTCTCTTTCCCTTTGTAGAAAGTGAGAAGAGAATAAAATGAGTGGCTCCATTGAATTTGATTTGCTCATGTTGCTATTTGACTCTTCAACAAACTCTGGAAAAAATCTGTCAGTAATTCAAAAATTTCAGCATGCACTCAGTTCTGATAGAAATAGTTTTTGAGAGAAATATTAAAGTGCTATTTATCCTCCTTCCACTTCAGCTGAAATTGTGCAGATTTTGGTGTCAAATGTACTTTAAAATGATGACCAAAGAATATAAGTGTTTCCTATTCAAATAAGTTGCACAGATTTACTTTGTTAATTGAGTGACGGGCATATTTCACAGAAATCACAGAAATCACAGAAACCCCACAGTGCAGATAGAGGCCATTTCGGCCCATCGAGCCTGCACCGACACATATCCCACCCGATCCCCGTAACCCCTACACCAACACATATCCCACCCTATCCTCGTAACCCCACGTATTTAATCCCCCTAACACTAAGGGTCAATTTATCATAGCCAATCAACCTAACCCGCACATTTTTGGACTGTGGGAGGAAACCGGAGCACCCGGAGGAAACCCACGCAAACACGGGGAGAATGTGCAAACTCCACACAGACAGTCACCCGAGGCCGGATTCGAACCCGGGTCCCTGGCGCTGTGAGGCAACAGTGCTAACCACTATGCCACCGTGCTGGTGTAAACTGATACAGTGGAATTGAATCTTTTTATTGTAGCAAATTTCATAATAGTACAGTCATTGATTCATAAAGAGACCATCATGGTTTGGTGGCCCTTTTTTAATAGCCACAGGGATGTGATACATGAACATAAGCTGACAGGGCAGATTATTGAAGCTTCAAAGCATTATAGATTGGTACAACACTAATTCTGGTCTGATTCACAAATATATTGTTTTTTTTAAAAACGTCACTGTTCTGGGGAGGAGCAGAGGCTAGGTAATTCCATTCAGGAAGAGCCCGTGCTGCTTCCGAATACCTTTTGGTACATGTTTGGAGGGAAGTGTTGACCGAGGGCTGAAGCTGGCCCCAAGGTGTTGTGCAGAGAGACCAAAGAGGGAAAGCAAAAAATACTTTCAATTTGACGTGTTTATAATAGATGCACCCATAACTTTGAAACTCTGGACAAAGTTGGTTTGCTTTGGTAGTGGGTGGAATGTCTTTGAAACATGGCAAACAGAAAACTCTCAGTAAGGAAGTTGAACTGCTTGAAGTCATTGCTCATAGATTTGGCACCTGTTGAATGCATTATAATGTTCATTACGCTTTTGCAACCAGTGTAGTAATAAACAGTTAGTGGTGACTTCAAGCATATAGTGTTACTCTTCCTTCATTGTCTCATAGCGTTAGTGCATAGATGAGTCGACAATACTATTTGTTGAAAAGGGTGTTTTAAACTATGATGGGAAGATGTGGTTCAGATCTACCAAAAAAGATTAAGTTTATTGAGACAAATGGCCTTTTATTCAGCCTCTTATTCATCCTAATAATTTCTGTCTTCTTTCTTCTTCATCCTCTCTGGAAATAAAAGAGGATCGCTTCAGCCCTGCTTTAATATCTTGAGTGCAATTGACTGAAATGTTGCCTGTTTTAATCTTGTGCAATTATTTTGGATTGTACTGGCTCGATTGTTTCGACAAAAATAATGGTGTGCATTTCTTTTACTTTTCAGATTGGCTTGTGGAGATGTTGAAGGGAAACTGAATGCATTGTATAACAGAGTACGGTCAATTCAAAAGAAAAGTGGAGATTTTGATGTGAGAACATTTTTGTTTACAAACAGTTCATGTCAAGTGACTTTTATTTGTAAACTCTACTTTAAAAAATTATTATTGAAATATTTGATATAAAACTGTCTACCTGTACAGTGTGTGCATTGTATTGTAATTCTGTGCAAATCAAGCCAGTCATTTAAAAAAAAATGTGGATTTTAGTTTGGTTTAGATCACATTTTTGTCTTTACTTTGTGAGTAATTGCGATTTGCATTGGTTGATCATGTAATTTGTAAAGACGGGTGATTCAGTTACATTCTCTGAACACATTACCCTGTAATCATCAATAGTTTTAACTAGAATATGATTCCATTTTTAGGCCTTGTGTTGTAAGCTTACATACATTTTTAATGACACAGGAACATATTTGTTATCTTATAACATGTTCTAGAAATGTATAATATGTTTTAGTCGAATCTTGAGTTCCTTCCGCCCCAGAAAAACTCAAATTCTCAGGGCTGCCATTTGCTGACTTGGAAAGTGTTGCATGACTTGAGTTCTAGATTCATGACTCATGTAAAAGAAAAAAGCTTGCTCTGCAGAATGAAAATACAGTTCCTGCCTCAATTCATAAGCAGCATAAGTATGCATGTTGAATACCCTACATTTGAAGCTGAGCTGTATACAAACATTGCATCAAATTGACTCTCAGTAATATTTGATTGTTTAAGATGACTCTGAATATTATTCATTACCTCTCAAATAATATTTTGTTTTAGAATGGTGATCCAAACCTCTGGAGAGAGACAAGCCATGGGTGTGTTAAACTACTCCCAGGACTTGTAATAGTGGACTGTAAAATTATCCAGAACTTTGAGATTTAATTCCTATCTTGTATTTCTGCACGCCACTTTAATCTTCATTATATATTGTATTTTTGAGTTGTTTAGTGGTTCAAGTCACTTTTTTGGTGCATGTTTTCTTCAGTATGACTGGATGGTTTGAAGTGCATGAATGATATTGTCTGTAGCTTCAGACGCAGCATTGTCTCCCATTATTGAACTGCTACTACAATGGTACCTGTAGGGTTTTTTACACATTTGGTAAGATATAGGTAATAATAGTTGAATGTAAAGCAGCAGTATTGAGCGGATCAGTTGATATGAAACTTTGATGTCTGAACGTAGAGGTGGAATTAGAATTTTGAAATTGTTGTATAGCTGTCTTTTTTTGAAAATGAATCTGATGGTTTGTTCAATTGTTTCTGTATATTTTGTTGCTGGAGATTGCCATAGTGGAATCCAACAGTTAGTGCCTTCCTCTCATTGATGTGTAATCCACACCAGAAGTTTAATAATTATGATAAATCACTTAATTTTATGAAGTGATAGTGAGAAGTTGATTACTGAGAAATTATAGTCACTATATATAAAATTCTTAATTAAAAATGATACTCCAGACTATTGAAAATATTTCAACTAAGACTGTGACAGAAATTGGAACCCAGTGATTCAAAACCTTTTGAATTAATAACTAGTAATCGGCATTTGGGAAAGAAACTCCGATCTGTTGATTTTAATATGTGCTTTTCTGTGTTTATAGTTGCTGTTGTGTGTGGGAAATTTCCTTGGAACCACAGCAGAGGCAGAATCAGAATGGGCAGAATACAAATCAGGAGCCAAGAAAGGTAAATTATGAACTATTTATTTATAAATTTCTGTAACAGTCTTAAGTACTGTATTTGAGAGGTTGCAAATAGCGTTCCCACCACTTGTGCTTATGATGAGTAACCATCTAATAACGATAAACATTTTCATCATCATAGAATTATTTATAAATGCGGCGCTTACAGTATTACATGCGTTGGCTACTTCAGGCAGACTCAGCTGTTCAATAAGCTCTGTGCCTTGTTAAGGTGCAATTACTTTAATTACTTAATCTCTATTTGCTGATTTAAAAGATCCACTGATTTCAGGCAAACTGGTCTTCCAGCAGCTGTTCAATAAGCTCTCTGCATCTCATTAACATTCAGATACCATGGGTACTTACATTTGAGTCTGCTATCAGCCCAAAATATTAAGCAACCTATTGGGGTTTTATTGTGGGAAAATTGTGTTACCACCAATGCGCCCGCTATAAGCGGTGGGAACTGTATTGCGCAACTTTGGAAGCCTTTGAAAACAAAGAAGGTACGTTTCTATACTTGTCGATTCTTTTCATCCTGGTGGTGATATGAATAACAGAGGGAGAATGGTTGGATTTGCTGTAGCAACGTTGCCACTTGAAATAAAAGTATCAATGATCAAAACTAGAGTGCATTACCTTAAAAGTCAGACGTACTATTGAAATAAAAGAAAATAGGATATGTTGTAAAGTAGCTGCTGTCTTTTGGCAGTGCCAAATCTAAAGCATTGTCTGTTGCAATAAAAGCAGTACCAGTTGTGATTGATTCCTAGATACCCCATTCAATGTATTCTTCCCCCAGTTATATAGAATCATAGAATGGTTACAGCACGGAAGAAGGCCATTCGGCCTGTCGAGTTGTGTCCCACTCCCCTGCCCTTTCCCCGTAACCCTGCAAATTCCTTTCCTTCGGGTACTTATCCAACTCCCTTTTGAAAGCTGTAATTGAATCTGCCTCCACCACCCTTTCAGGCAGTGTATTTGAGATCTGAACCACCCACTGTGTTTATATAAAAAAAAAAAAAAAAAAGTTTTTCCTTACGTCGCCTTTGGTTCTTTTGCCAATCACCTTAAATCTGTGTCCTCTGGTTCTTGACCCTTTTGCCAATGGGAACAGCTTCCCTCTATTTACTCTGTGCAGATCCCTCATGATTTTGAACACCTCTATCAAATCTCCTCTCAATCTTCTCTGCTCCAAGGAGAACAACCCCAGCTTCTCCCGTCTATCAACGTAACTGAAGTCCCTCATTCCTGGAATCATTCTCGTAAATCTTTTCTGCACCCTCTCTAAGGCCTTCACATCCTTCCTAAAGTGCGGTGCCCGGAATTGCACACAGTACTCCAATTGGGGGACGAACCGATGTTTTATACAGGTTCATCATAATTTCCACACTTATGTGCTCTATACCTCTATTTATGAAGCCCAGCATCCCGATTTATGAAGCCCAGGAACCCGTAAGCCTTTTTAACTGCTTTCAAAATCTGCCCTGTCACCTTCAACGATTTGTGCACACATACCCCTTGGACTCTCTGTTCGTGCACTTTTCTGTATTAAATTTCATCTGTCACATGTCTACCCATTTCACCAGCCTGTCTGTCTTCCTGAAGTCTATCACTCTCCTCCTCACTTCACTATACTTCCAAGTTTTGTGTCATCTGCAAACTTTGAAATTGTGCCCTGTATGTCCAAGTCATTAATACATATCAAGAAAAGCAGTGGTCCTAGAACGACCCCTGGTGAACACCACTGTATATCTTCCTCCAGTCTGAAAAACAACCGTTCACCACTACTCCCTGTTTCCTATCACTTAGCCAATTCTGTATCCCTGCTGCCACTGTCCCTTTTATTCCATGGGCTTCAACTTTACTGGCAAGCCTATTATGTGGCACTTTGTCAAATGCCTTTTGGAAATCCAAGTACACCACGTCAATTGCATTACTGTCGTCAACCCTCCCTGTTGCCTCATCAAAGAACTCAATCAAGTTAGTTAAACACGATTTGCCTTTAACAAATCTGTGCTGGCTTTCCTTAATTAATCCACACTTGTCCAAGTGACTGTTAATTTTGTCCCTGATTGCTGTTTCTAAAAGCTTCTCCACTGACTGGCCTGTAGTTGCTGGGTTTATCTTTACACCCTTTTTTGGACAATGGTGTAACATTTGCAATCCTCCAGCCCTCTGGCACCACCCCCGTATCTAAGGAGGATTGGAATATTATGGCCAGTACCTCCTCAATTCCCTCTGCATTCTAGGATGCATCCCATCTGCTCCTGGTGATTTATCTACTTTTAAGTACAGCCAGCTTTTCTAATACCTCCTCTATCAATTTTTATCCTAGCAAGTATGTTTATTTCTCATAGTACATTAAAGATTAAGCATATTACATTTTATTGCATATTTTAAATTCCTCTTCATTACTGTACCTTCAGCTTATAGCTGAAACAAAATTTGAATGCAGTCGTAACAAGAAAATAAAGCGGAAAGAGTTGCGATGCTGTAGGATGTGATAGTTTTAGAGTGTAAGTGAAGTTTGCTGGTCTGCATATCTAATCACTACTTTCGGCATAAACGATGCCACCGTGTATTTTCAGTAAACCGCCACACTCCCAATGAGCACTCGATTCCATGCACCCTGGTCCTTTTGTTTCAATCCTAGAATAGTACAGCACATTTATTTTGATAATTTTTAACATTTTACTGAGTGAGTTGATCAATATCATTAGAAGCCTGGTCTGTTATGAGCAAAATGTGGAAACAATAAAATGTAGAAACTCAGTAGATTTCAATTTCCTTTTCTGTAAGATTCACCAAAAATGCATT
This sequence comes from Somniosus microcephalus, assembly GCF_052327205.1. Lineage (NCBI taxonomy): Eukaryota > Metazoa > Chordata > Chondrichthyes > Squaliformes > Somniosidae > Somniosus > Somniosus microcephalus. Next base: position 28,189,305 of record NC_141003.1, read on the forward strand.
ATTTGGGTCATACTTTTTGATAAGTGTGTCTCTTTTTTCAGCTCCCATGCAAACTTACATATTGGGAGCCAACAATCAGGAGACCACAAAATATTTCCCAGATGTAGATGGATGTGAATTGGCAGAAAACATTACTTATTTAGGTATGTATCATATTTTGTAGGTTGATTTATCCACATTATGGATGTGTGCACACTTTACATCGTGTAGCATTTGATGATTCAGTTAATGGGTGTCTAGTTTTAAAAAGCTGTGCTGATCGTGTCTGAAACTACACTAGTAGGCTTTTTCTTTCATTTTGATGCACTGTATTCCTATAGGTCGTAAAGGTGTTTTTACAGGAGCATCAGGTTTACAGATTGCTTACCTGAGTGGTACAGAGGCCCAGAATGAACCTGCGCCTGCTTATAGCTTTACCTCGAAAGACATCACAGCACTGGAGAGCTCGCTAATGGCCAGCTCCAGATTCAAGGGCGTGGACATTCTGCTGACATCACAGTGGCCAAAAGGAGTGTGGCAATATGGGAACAATCTGGTCAGTTTATTTACTCGTTTGAAATAAAAGGCCAGATTTACAGCATGTTTATTGTGTTTTATTCTATGTACTGTATTGTACTTTAACTTCAGTTTATGCACTGGAAACTGACTAGTATATATAGAAATTGTTTTGACTACAGCACTACAAAAATTGAATTTTATATTTGGGGATTTTGTAATTATTTAAAAAATCAGAATTAAAAAAAATACATGCTAGTTGCTTAGTTGATTTTGTTTAAATATCCTCTTTCCAGTACAGTATAATGTTTTCCAAAATGTTTGTTTTGGGGTTACAAAGTACAGTAAATGGTGACTACATCGAAGTAATTTAAATGTACTAATTTTTTTACGAGTCCTCTCCCGGCTTTTTTTAACGAACCCGCTCCCTGGCGAAGCGAAGAACCAAAAAAACACAAGACTGCGCATGCGCAGCTACTTCGGCTTCGTTGGCAGGCAGCCGTTGCGTCCTTGTATAAATGGTGCAAATTGTTGTCAATATAATGTAGCCTTATGAAAAAGAATGCAGAAACGAACCATTTTAATATCTTTGACAGGAAGATGTTGATACAGAATTATGTGGCTCTATCGCCGTAGCTCATCTTGCATCTACCCTAAAACCACGATATCATTTTGCTGCTTTGGAAGGTGCCAATTATGAAAGATTACCTTACAGGTATAGATATTGTCATTTAAACTCTTAAATCAACCTGTTACAGGAAACTTTGTGCTATCCGGAGGTGAGCTATCCGGCAATCTGGAGCTACCGGCAAAAATCAGCAGCCGTTTTTTATTCTTTTTGTTTTTTTTTTGCTTTGCTTGAACAGTCAAGCTGTGCAAGGTCTGTAGCTATAGCAACAGCTTCAGCTACAGAGCTTTAGGGCCACACCCGAGTGTTTAGAAGCTGTTGCTAAGCAACGGTGTTTGTTGTCAAATACGGAGATAAGAATCTCCATATCTCTCAACATTAACTCTGGAGAGTACGGCACTTTTTAGGCAACGGCAGCAGCTCGGTCCCGTGGGTGCCGGATAGCACAAAGTTTCCTGTATATGCGTATATATGAAGTATTAATACTTTACCTGTAATAAACTATAAATTCATACATAAATTACTACTTGTGTAACTGAAGGCAGCTTGATTTTCTTTTGCGGGGGTAATAGTGATTATAAATATTCTCATCTATTAATACATTAGCTTATATCTGAAATAATTTAAACTCTTTCTGATTTTTGAGGGATTGCTTGGGGAGGAAGTTTGTAGGAGAGTGAGATTATTCTCTTGCATTTTGTTCCATTGAACCAGTATAAAGTTGTTCCATAGTTCTTAAATTAAATTTTCGCAAACTGAAGGATAGCTATAGATTCTTCTTGCAGTATGTCCAGACTTAAGTGCAAACAATAGCAAGTGTGGTTGTAATGGCTATATTTGATTTCTTGTCAACTAAGATTGGGAATGTCAATGAATTGCCATTAAAGACTGATGTTGGATTATTGGCTGAGAAGAAAGGGAGTGAGCAGCATTCTGAAAACTAAAGGGGGGGCGGCAAGGTAATTACTGGTACTGATTTAATTCTTAACGTTCATGCTTTATGGGACTATAGTGCATGTACACCTAGATAGTGGTGTAAAAGCAAGCTGTGTTTGAGTTCAGCAAAAATAATAGACAATCAAATTAACTTGGATAGTGGGGTAAAGTTTCCGCTAGGCCCGATATTGGCCAAACCAGCATAAAAGATAGAGAAATTTCAAGTGGAAGTTACGTCCTGCGCAAATTGAGTTTCCGCGATCTTTATGCTGGTTTAAAAACACCAGGCTAGAAGCTGGCTTCGCCCACAGAACTGCAAGAGGAAAAAATAAACAATTGCCGTCTAAAATGCTGTCCGATTGCACTGGTTCACGGAATATTTTGCGTTCGGTGATATGTAAATGAGTTTGAGCGGAAACTTGAACCATAGCTTCACTTTGGAAAACTAGCGCCGTTTTGAGTGCAATTTGTGCCCAGATTGTCAATTGCGCCCAAAGCGGAAACTCTACCCCAGGATATTCAAAGGTTGGCCTGACTTGTAAAGAGTATGTACTTAAAAAGCTAATATTCAGCTATATGAAAGGTGATGATTCCCCTTATGGTGCAGTTCCGCATGCAGTATAAGGCTACTGGTCCCTCAGCTAAATGGCCATTTTTCGAGTGTGAATCTAGATGGGAAGTATTGCCAGGGGATTCGACTGTTGGATTAACTCAGCTGAGCCCATTCCTGTCCTCACCACGCATCTACCTATTTGAGCTTTTTTTCCAGCACGGGTCACTGGATGGTGATAAGGAACAGGAACGAATAACTAGGGCTGTAGAGAGGGCTTTAAACTAATTAGTGGGGGGGAGGTTTTAAGAGAGCGAAAAATAAAAATGACAGCGGAGAAGGCAATAGAGCAAGGTAGCAGTGGGGGAATTAAAAACCAGAGCGTGTCAGGAAGGGACAGAATGTATAATGGTAAAGTAGTAAAAGGGGTAAAAACAGGAATAAATTGTCAGAAAACATATTTGAAAGTTCTTTATCTGAATGCACGCAGCATTCGTAATGAAATTGACGAGTTGACGGTACAAATAACTACACATGGGTATGATCTGGTGGCCATTACGGAAACATGGCTGCAAGATAATCATGACTGGGAACTAAACATACAAGGGTATTTGACAATTGGGAAGGACAGACAGGAAGGAAAGGGAGGTGGGGTTGCTATGTTAATCAAGGATGGAATCACTGCAATAGTCAGAAATGATATTGGGTCAAAGGATCAGGATAGTGAAATAGTTTGGGTGGAGATAAGGAATAAGAAGGGGAAAAAGTCACTAGTGGGCGTAGTCTATAGGCCTCCTAACAGTTGCAACTCTGTTGGAGTATAAATTAGGAAATAGTTGGGGCTTGTAATAAGGGAACAGCTATAATCATGGGGGATTTTAACTTTCATATTGACTGGACTAATCAAATTGGGCATGGCAGCCTTGAAGAGTTCATAGTGTATTAGGGACGGGTTCCTTGAGCAGTATGTAACTAAACCAACCAGGGGGCAGGCAATCTTAGATTTGGTTCTGTGTAATGAAACAGGATTAATAAAAAATGTCCTAGTAAAGGATCCCCTTGGAATGAGTGACCATAATATGGTTGAATTCCAAATTCAGTTTGAGGGTGAGAGAGTTGGATCTCAAACCAGCATACTGAGCTTAAATAAAGGAGACTATGAAGGTATGAGAGTAGAATTGACTAAAGTGGACTGGGAAAACAGATTAAAGTGTAAGACGGTACAAGAGCAGTGGTCTACATTCAAGGAGATATTTCACATCTTTCAGGATAAATATATTCCACTGAGGAAAAAGGGGAATAAAAGAAAAGACAGCCATCCGTGGCTTAGTAAAGTAATAAAGGATAGTATCCGACTGAAAACAAGGGCATATAAAGTAGCCAAATCTAGTGGGAGGATAGAAGATTGGGAAGCATTTAAAAGCCAGCAAACAATAACTAAAAGATTAATTAAGAAAGGGAAGATAGATTATGAAAGTAAACTAGCAAAAAATATAAAAACAGATTGCAAGAGTTTCTACAGCTATATAAAAAGAAAAAGGGTGGCTAAAGTGAACGTTGGTCCCTTAGAGGATGAGACCGGGAAACTAGTGGTGGGGAACATGGAGATGGCAAAGACGCTGAACAAATATTTTGTATCAGTCTTTACAGTAGAGGACACTAAAAAAATATCCCAACACTGGACAAACGGGGCAATGGGGGGGGAGGAGCTAAACACGATTAAAATCACTAAGGAGATGGTACTCAGTAAAATAATGGGACTTAAGGCGGATAAATCCCCCGGACCTGATGGCCTACATCCTAGGGTCTTGAGAGAAGTGGCGGTAGGGATTGTGGATGCATTGGTGATTATTTTCCAGAATTCCCTGGACTCAGGAAAGGTCCCGGCAGGTTGGAAAACTGCTAATGTAACACCCTTATTTAAGAAGGGAAGTAGACAAAAAGCTGGAAACTGTAGACCAGTTAGCCTAACATCTGTGGTTGGCAAAATGTTGGAGTCCATTATTAAGGAAACAGTAACAGAGCATTTGGATAAACATAATTTAATAGGACAGAGTCAGCATGGTTTTATGAAGGGGAAGTCATGTTTGACAAATTTGCTTGAATTCTTTGAGGATGTAACATATAGGGTGGATAAAGGGGAACCAGTGGATGTAGTGTATTTGGACTTCCAAAAGGCATTTGACAAGGTTCCACACAAGATTACTGATCAAGATAAGAAATCCTGGGATTGGGGGTAATATACTGGCATGGGTGGAAGATTGGCTATCTAACAGAAAACAGAGTTGGGATAAATGGTTCATTCTCGGGCTGGCAATCAGTAATGAGTGGTGTTCCGCAGGGGTCAGTGCTGGGACCCCAACTCTTTACAATCTATATTAACGATTTGGAGGAAGGGACCGAGTGCAACATATCCAAGTTTGCCGACGATACAAAGATGGGAGGGAAAGCAATGAGTGAGGAGGACATAAAAAACCTGCAAAAGGACATAGACAGGCTAAGTGAGTGGGCAGAGATTTGGCAGATGGAATATAATGTTGGAAAGTGTGAGGTTATGCACTTTGGCAGAAAAAATCAAAGAGCAAGTTATTATCTAAATGGAGAGAAACTGCAACGTGCTACAGTACAAAGGGATCTGGGGGCCCTGGTGCATGAAACACAAAGTTAGTATGCAGGTGATCAGGAAGGCCAATGGAATCTTGGCTTTTATTGCAAGGGGGATGGAGTATAAAAACAGGGAAGTCTTGCTGCAGTTATACAGGGTATTGGTGAGGCCACACCTGGAATACTGCGTGCAGTTTTGGTTTCCATATTTAAGAAAAGATATACTTGCTCTCGAGAAGGTTCACTCGGTTGATTCCGGAGATGAGGGGGTTGACATATGAGGAAAGGTTGAGTAGGTTGGGACTCTACTCATTGGAGTTCAGAAGAATGAGAGGCGATCTTATCGAAACATATAAGATTGTGAGGGGTCTTGATCGGGTGGATGCGGGGAGGATGTTTCCACTGATGGGTGAGACTAGAACTATGGGGCATAATCTAAGAATAAGGGGCTGCCCTTTCATAACTGAGATGAGGAGAAACTTCTTCACTCAGAGGGTAGTAAATCTATGGAATTTGCTACCCCAGAGAGCTGTGGAAGCTGCAACATTAAATAAATTTAAAATGGAGATAGACAATTTCCTAGCAGATAAGGGAATTAGGGGTTACGGGGAGAGGGCAGGGAAGTGGACGTGAGTCTGGATTCGGATCAGCCATGATCCTATTGAATGGCGGAGCAGGCCCGAGGGGCCGTATGGCCTACTCCTGCTCCTACTTATGTTCTTATGAACCCTGGCTAATTTTCCCTTCCATGCTCCAATGTGAAACCAATCTTAATGCTCCAGAGTGTCTTAGCTAATATCAGCATAGATTGAAATAACAACAGAAAATGCTGGAAAAACTCAGCAGGCCAGGCAACATCCGTGGAGAGAAATTAGAGTCGACGTTTCGGGTCTAACCCTTTTTCAAACTGGAAAGGAAATAAAATAGATCAAAGGCAGGGCTGCGATAGAATAAAAGAAGCATAGATTGAACCTGAAACCGCCCTGGTCTATACGACTTGGTACTGGACCATGCTGTGCATTTACCTATGGCACCCTAAGTGTAACCATTGTGATTTAAATTGGTACCTGCCATACAATAAAAAGCTATTTTATCTCCTTTTTTGTTTTTATGTAGAAACCATGTGATAATACAGGAAAGTGCACAGCATGTCAGCAGGTTCATAGCACTGGCGAATATTGGCAATTCTAGCAAGAAAAAGGCAAGTAAGCAGGATCCTGAATTACTAGCATGACTATACTTTGGGAGAACAAATATGTTAATGTAGACTTTCCTTTTGAGTTCATATCCTATTCTGTTTTTCTAAATTTATTGGACCTATAATTGTGTAATTTGATAATAAGGCAAACACTGAGCACTTACCCTTCTCATGGGCAATAAATGCTGGCCTTGCCAGCGGCGCCCACATCCCAGGAACGAATAAAAAAACAAATTTGTTTGAAATTCCTCTCTCTGCTATTTTAGCAGAGGCATAGCTCATTTATTTTGAATAGGTTAATGCCTCCATTAAATTAGTGGAGAGGAACTTCAGACATACTCATTAAGCATTTGTAAGCTAGTATGTCAGCACAATATCAGCTATTTGATCTGCTATAATTAGTGTGTTATTTAGGAGAGGGGAAGTAAAATTATTTTTTATGATTGCTGTACTTTTTTAAACAATAACCGCTTAAAAAAAAAAAAAAAAAAAAAAATTGAATTTGCTTTTTTAAAAAAAAAAATCCAAACTTTCAGAAATTGATACTTTGCAGATGCCAGCCATGGCTCAGTGGTAGCACTCTTGCCTCGGAGTCAAAAGGTCATGGGTTCAAGCCCATTCCAGAAACCTGAACACACAATCTAGGCTGAGAGTGCTGCACTGTCAGAGGTGTTGTCTTTTGGATGAGATGTTAAACCAACGCCCCTTCTACCCCCTCAGTGATCCCATGGCACTTCTTGAAGAGCAGGGGAGTTCTCCTAGTATCTTAACCAATATTGATCCCTCAACCAACAGCACTAAAGCAGATTAACTAGCCATTGCTGTTTGTGAGTCCTTACTATGCAAAAATTGACTGGTGTGTTTGCCTACATTTCGGCAATGCCTACACTTCAAAAGTGCTTTATTGGCTTTGAAGTGCTTTTGGACATCCTGAGGATCCTAAGGTGCAATTTAAATGCGAGTTCTTCTATCTTTCATTATAGACAATTTTCTTTATTTGAACACATTTTTAATTTAAATATTTAGGATGCTTGTGAGCTGTTATGTCCACAAGCATTTGGTTTACAATTCTTTAATGTATGACTTTTAAAATTTTGAAGTGCACCAAAAATAATTACATTTAAGTACGGAGGTTGCTCTTTCCAGAAAACGTAAATAAAAAGCAGTAAATTCAATGAAGTAACTTCTGAATAGGTGAACAAAGTGTTGAATTTTATACAAGAACACATTAATAAAACTAAATGTACAATAAATAAACTCAAAATTGTTCCTAAAGCTAGTACATATTCTAACCATTTCTCAAACAAAAAAATGAATTTGTTCTTAATTTCTCTCTCATATTTGTAAGCTATCATATTCGTAAGCTGTTTCTCCTGCATTTCTACACCCTATTTTGATTTAAGGTGGTGGATAGGAAGCATGTTCTAAGCATTACCTGCTAGGTTGACTGACCCTCTACATCTAGATTGTGATCTCTGACATGGAATTGTGTGTTTGATCTCTCATCTGGCCAATCTCTGGCACTGTTCACCAGTGCACCAATATACCTCCACTGGATGTATTGTTTGAGTTTTATTTTGTGAATTTTCTTGTTTTATGGTTTGTTTCTAACTGCTTCCTTAAATTGCTAGTAATTGCTAGTGCAAAGCCATTGTATTGACATTTTAAAATGTTGCTTGGAACTGATCCCAGTTTGAATTACTTTATAGTGAGGTTTTTTTGTTGTTCTGATTGATCTTTGGGTTATACATGCCAGAATCTATATTTACATTACTTTTCTGATTGATTTTTGCTTTTATAGTACTTGTATGCATTTAACATTACGCCAATAAGTTCTATGGATCCAACTGAACTAGTGAAACAGCCTCTGGATGTCACAGAAAGTCCGTATAGGAAAATGACCAAGGAATTTCAAAGAACAAAACCAGGGGAAACTGCACCAGTAAGTATGTATAGGAAACCCTTTCTTGTTTTCGTTGTAAATCAAAAGTTTCAAAATCTGAATTTAAAAAAAAAAAAAAAAAAAAAAAAAAAAAAAAAAAAAATTCTTGAAAGCTGCTATATTTCCCCTCAAGCAGAGCCCAAAACACATCCAATATGTAGTTGTCTAGGGTCCTGAAATCAACTTTTGGCAGTGTAATGTGGCATTGCATTTTTCCTCCTTTTTTATGACTGATAATTCTCCTCTTCCTTCCCCTCTCCCCCACCCCCAAGTCTATGCTCTTTGCATACATTTTATAGTTGTGGTCTCCAGACTGCAAAAGCTTACTGACTTCTTCTGTGAATTTTGAAATAAAATTATGTTTTCAACTTTAGCATGGATTGATTTAGTGTGTAGCAATGAAGTTCTATTATTTGTTCCTATTAGATCGTGGATATCCTTATCATTGGCTTTCTTTTCTTTGTTACAATATGTGAATGTTTTCTGCCAACTGGTGTATTTCTGTACAGCAATCTTATTCAAAGTCTGTTATAATCAAGAGCATTTATTAAACCTTCTTTTTGTTGGGTTTAATGAAATATACAGGATGGAGGATGTTTGTGTAATATGACCACCCTTCTAAGCATGGTTTGGAATCTAGCTCAATATGTATGATGAGAGTAGGGTAACTGATGGTGATACTCATTTCTCCAGTTGTTATGTAGAAATATTTGAGCAAGTAGCTGGTAAAGTTTAATCCAGCTTTTGATACTTGAGCAGATTTTGAAATGGAGCCAAGTTAATATAGTACAGGAAACTCTTCTTTTATCCGGCATGGTGCCGGTTTATCAGAAAGTCCGGATTACAGAGAGGTATAGTAAAAGGCACGAGAGCCCGGTACACAGCAACAGATCCAAGCTTCCCTGTTGCTAATCAACAGGTGCAGGAACCCCGCCACAAGATCCAGGCGTCCCTGTTGCTTAACAACAGGTGCAGGAACCCCGGTTACACGGCCACAGATCCAGGAACGGCCACGAATATGAAGTAAAACTTACCTGAACCTACTCCTGAATTTTGCCGGTTAACAGAGATTTCCAGTTATTTAGGTGCCGGTAAATCGAGAGTTTCCTGTATTATGCTACAAAATATTTTCTTTAATTATCGTGCAAGTTAATCAGTGCTGTTCAAAAGTTCTTACGTGGAGCTCTATCATGCACTATTACTTGTATTAAGAAATTTGCGGTCAATGTGAAGCTAATAAATTAGCTCATGAGAATGCAATGGATGTAGTATATTTGGACTTTCAAAAGGTAATTAAAGTGCAAATAAGAGACTTCTTGTAAAGATCAAGGCCCATCACATTAATGGGTAAAGTGATGGCACGGATCGAGGGTGGCTGTAGGATAGAAAGACAGTAGGAGTAAATTAATGTTTCTCCGATTGTGTAGCTAATGGTGCCCCGGGGTGTGTTAGGATTAGAGTCTATAGTTGGGATGAGAGACTTGTCAAAACTAGGACTCGATTCCCTAGAGCATAGAAGATTAAGGAGATGCAAGAAGTATACAGAACTTTTTAAAGGATTAAGGGGGTAAATAGTGACATTATTTACACTATTTTCTTAATTATTAAGAAATTTGGGATTAGTAGGAAAGGATTAGTGGAATATATTACTACTATTTGTTGAAGCTAAGTAAATCACTATATTTGAAGAGGAAAAATCTTAAGGTACAGGGGAAAAGCAGGTAACGGGATTAGTCAGTAGCTCCAATATGGTGCTAGCACTGGCCCAGTACATGGGCCAAATTACACCGCTTGTGCTGAAATGTCTGTTATTGTATGAAATCTTAAATTCACCATGAACTAATTCCAAATGTTAGATGCTACTTGTGAATGATAAGACCATAGTTTTACTGAGATCTCGATAACCTCTTGCAGTTTTTGGCATCCGTGATCCATGGTGTAACATGGTAGCTGACTGTTTAGTATCTCAATGTGACAGAAACTGTACGAGATGGGGAAGAGGAGAAGGAACAAACTGCACTGGATCATAAATTATATTGGTTGTGTTCTGTAAAAACTTCCTTCGCTGTTGGTGGTTTTTCTCCTATTGGGGTTTTTTGAAATTTAATTGACTATTTGCTGCTCAATAGTTGTTCTAATTTACAGGAAGAGGCTCAGTTCTTCTTTGACTTGAGCAAACGAGAAGGAAAGAAAAGATTCTCTGAAGGAGGAAGACCTCCATTTCATCAATCAAAACAGCCCCGAAGGCCGCGTAAGTGTCTGAAAACTTTTTGGTTTATGAGCTAGAGTTCAGTTTTTTTCCTGCTTGGAATTGGGAAATAGCAGCTCAATAAAAAGTTTTAAAGGAAATCCATTTAAGATTTGAAGATAGGATTTGAGATTTAAAAAAAAAATATTTATGTCTAATGCACTAACATGATGTTCCTCTGACATGAGAAAGATTAATTTGCTCTTGCCTTAACCCGTTTGTTGCAAAGTCTGTTGGCATTAAAACAAAGTTTTAAAAAATGTCTTCGGGCTATGATGAGCACTCTATTCTCAGCACCCTACTGCTTCGTGCAGGGTGGGAGGAGGACATCAAAACCAATCCTACATTTGCCCCCTTTCCAGGAGGGATCACCTGGATAGTAGTCAGGTACAGGGACTGTATCTGGCTTTCCCATGATCCCTGTCTGTGGATCCTAGCCTGTAGGATTACTAGTCTGTAGTAAACATTATAGCAATATTCTGCAAGTAGGCAGCAGTGGAATGCTCAGTTTGTGTATGAGACTGTATATTCATGCTAAGATCCCATAATTTCCTAAAATCAGTAGTTCTGTGATCCTGTTTTTTATTGGTTTCTAATAATGTGCTACAGACTACAGTGATCCACATTATCAAATGCAAATACTTAGTAACACTGCACCATTACAAAAACCAGAGGAATTGTACTTTTGCATTTATTTGTCCTTCACTGGATTACTTAATATAAGGGTGAATTCATTGATTCTGCAATCCCAGCAGGGAGCCTTGCTCAGAGAGCCTAGGTCAGAAAATCATCACTACAGTCTGCAGCCATCTCACCCCCTCCCCCTCTCTCTCTCTCTCTCTCTCTCTCTCTCTCTGAGCATGGCTCCCCACAGCACAGTGAATTTACTTCATAATGTTATGGCTCATGAGATGCTCTTCATTTTAAACATATTTCAAGGTTCCTAAAAAAGCATAAATGTGGTACACTGACAGCAAATAATTGGCATGGAGAAGGAGGAAAGTTTATAAAAAAAAAAGCTACACCACCACCTGGTTTTTGGTGCAATTCATAAAGCATTCAATGTTTGCTTTTTTCAGTTTTAAGATGTCATTCATTCTGATTTTCTGAATCCTCTCCCAAGTGTGTTATTCTTGTAATGTACATTCTAAATGTATCCTTGATTATAGCAAGGTTAAATGCACACTTAGCATCTTATGTTTTTATTTTGTAGCTAACCCCACGAGCCCTTGCTGGTTCTGCCTTGCTAGTCCTGAAGTAGAAAAGCACTTGGTTATCAGTATTGGTACGCATGTAAGTACTATATATCCGCTTCAGTGCCCTTTCTTTAAAGCATCCTGTTATGTAAACCTTTGGACATTATTTGCCACAAAGCATTCCAAACACTGCCTTCAATTATTTGCAAATCCTCTATGATGCATTTACCTGCAGTGTTGCTGGCAATGCCAGCACTGATCTCTGGTAAAATGAACTGGCACTGCTGCCTCCTGATTTGCTGAGACCACCCTCCCTGGTGCCTCTAGAGGCAGTAGCACTGAGCAGTAAAAACATGCCTCTGGTGGCAGTGGCCAACAGCTTTTCAGGCTGTGAGTGAGCTCAGCACTTAGCCTACTAGTACAGACTAGCAGTCCGAAAGTAAAATTGTGACTTTCACACAACAATCTATTTGCAATTGCAATCGTTTGTTGCTACTGTTTTTGAGGAATTTGCCCTGCAGTGTAAATGGGCTGGATTCCACAGTAACAGGAGCCCAAAGACAGTTCTGTAAGGTAATGTACTATTTTACACTATGTAATGTTTTTGAACTATCTATAGTTTGTTATTGATTGATTGAAGCCAGTGCTAAGTGCTGTGTATTTGTTCAAAAATGTGGCATAAGAACTCGGATAATCATCTGAGGAACTGATGTACAAGCTTACTGTGATTTCCTGCAGAACCTAATGTCTGTTTTGCCTTCCTTTCTTTCTTCCTCTGACGTTTTCTGCTAGTCTGACTCCAATTCCTGCACACAATTTAATTAAATTAACCTCTTTCAAATTTATTGAAAATATCATCAGCTGCTTCATCAATGACCTTCCTTCCATCATAAGGTTAGAAGTGGGGGTGTCGCTGATGATTGCAGTGTCAATTCCATTTGCAGCTCCTCAGATAATGAAGCAATCCGTGTCCACATGTAGCAAGATCTGGACAACATTCTGGCTTGTGCTGATAAGTGGCGAGTAACATTCGGGCCACAAGTGCCAAGCATGGACTATCCAACAAGAGAGAATCTATCCACCGCCCCTTGACATTTAACAGCATTACCATTGCTGAATCCCACACCAACATTCTGGGGGGGTCACCATTGACCAGAAATTTAACTGGACCAGACACACACATACTGTGGCTACAAGAGCAGGTCAGAGGCTGGGTATTCTGTGGCGAGTGACTCGCCTCCTGACATCCCAAAGCCTTTCCACCATCTACAAGGCAAAAGTAAGGTGTGTGATGGAATACTCTCCACTTGCCTGGATGAGTGCAGCTCCAACAACACTCAAGAAGCTTGACACCATCCAGGACAAAGCAGCCTCGCTTGATTTGGCTCCCCATCCACCACCTTAAACATTAACTCCGTCCACCACCGGTGCACCGTGGCTGCAATGTGTACTATCTAAAAGATGTACTGCCAAGACTTCTTCGTCAGCACTTCCCAAACCTGCGACCTCTACCACCTAGAAGGACAAGGGCAGCAGGTGCATGGGAACACCACCACCTCCAAGCTTTCCTCCAAGTCACACACCATCCTGATTTGGAAATATATCGCTCTTCCTTCATCGTCGCTGGGCCAAAATCCTGGAACTCCCTCCCTAACAGCACTGTGGGAGTACCTTCACCACACGGACTGCTGTGGTTCAAGAAGGCGGCTCACCACCACATTCTCAAGGGCAATTAGGGATGGGCAATAAATACTGGCATTGCCAGACACGCCCACATCCGTGAACGAATAAAAAAAAATTAAGTGTTGACTCGACCAAGAATTCACATTTTCCCCCCCCCTTTGCGACTCTTGTGCTTTCAATCCCACTAATTGCTATGTCTACTCCTAATGGAATTGCTGTGTCTACTCCTAATGGAATTGCTATGCCTGCTCCTTAATGGGATGCAGTTTGTACTCAAAATCTTATATACCTATCCTTCATAACCAAAATCTTATCCTTATCCTTTGTACTAGGGGTATAGGTAGCTTTTGTGCCATCCTTTATTATCTTGCATATTGATGGTGAAGTAATTTAGATTGCATAAGAGTCTGCCAAGTTAAATAAACTACCTTCTGGCAAATAGATGTTATTAACTTAAATGATTGTAAATTCCTTTTTGTTTTACAGTGTTATATTGCCCTTGCCAAAGGTAGCTTAACCCCTGATCATGTACTTATTTTGCCCATTGGGCACCATCAGTCAGTGGTGGAGCTTCCCTCAGAAGTCATAGAAGAAGTAGAGAAGTGTAAATTGGCTTTGAAAAAGTTTTACAAGAGCATTGGGAAAAGGTTTGTTATGTTTGAAAGAAATTACAGGAGTCAACACTTACAGTTACAGGTAATTTCTAACCACTTCAAATATTTGAGTATAACTATGAACTGTTGCAATTAATTGTTAAAACTGCAAAGTACTAATTGTACATTAAAGCAAGCTTTCAAAATGGCAGCATTTGGCACATTGAATCAGTTGTTCCTATTCAAATAATGTTTACAGTTTTTGAACATTTTATTGGATGTATGTATGTTGTGGCTGATTTAAATTGATTGGTTTTGAAAGTACCAGGCCAGTCCTAAAGTCGCCACAGATAATAATATTGAGCAGAAAATATATTATTGTGAAGGACTATCAAGTCCGCTTGTTCGTTTAGCTTTTCCAGCTCATACACACAATATTTTTTTTCATTAGTTTAAGTCTGAAATAATCCCAGATGTTGTCTCCATCTGGTATGATGACCAGCTTTCCTGAGGGATCCAACATCCCAATGATGCACTTTTTTTTCTGACTTATTTTAGATTTTTCCACCAACTAATCTAAATATCTGCCTTTTGTATAAATGCCTAATTTTGACAGTAATTGCGATGAGCTCTGAGTATCATTGAAATATGCTGCTTCCTGTCAATTTCATCCAGGTGGTTCCTGTCCCTGTTCAATGTTGTACTACTGATGACATTAAAGAGGCTTTTATCGTACAAGCAGAGGAACAGCAGATGGAGCTCGTGGAGATTCCGGAACATTCAGATCTCAAGCAAGTGAGTTTGTTCGATGTACTTGGCAACTTGAAAATTGAATACAAAAATAATAAGCCTCCAGTGAGCCTGAAGAAATCTTGTTTCTCCCACAGAGCAGTAAATTGGATACATACAAAATTGATGGGCAGGTAAAGACCAGCTAGTCCATCAAGCCTGCCCCACAAAATTTTCAGGAAAACAGTCACTACTGTAAAGGCTCCCTAATCTTTCAGTGGGTAAATGCACTGTTATGTGGTATTGAACTTTTAAAATTCCTTTGTCAGCAGGTTTCTGAGACATAAGCAAATCCAGCAGGATATTTGAGTCTCCAAGCTTCTGAGAAATCTACGCACAATTTGTTTGCGGGTTACATTGTGCATATTCTTTCCCCATTTAAAAACATACCCCACTTGACTAAGTCCGGAGAACTTGAGTGTAGTTTGGCCTAGACTGTTACAAGTGGTGAATATGTGGCTTGATGGTGCTAGATTGCAACTGATTTCAGTAAAACTGGGAGTCTTGAAATTAATTTCAAAGCATGCTTGTAAAAATACAAGTGGGAAATTACATTGGGATAAGTACTTAACCCTTTTCTTTAAATGTCCCTTGCAAATTCTGAGTTTAGTTTTGTTCATCGATCTGCTAACTAATGTAAACGCATTCAATTTATTTGAACAATCTTTATTATTGGTATAAAGCAATAACATCTTGCATTTATATAGTGCTTTTAATGTAGTAAAACATCTCCAGGTGCTTCACAGGAGCATTATCAAACAAAATTTGACACTGAACCATATAAGGAGATATTAGGACAGATGACCAAAAGCTTAGTCAGAGGTAGGATTTATGGAGTGTCTTAACAGAGGAGAGGCGGAGAGGTTTAGCGAGGGAATTCCAGAGTTTAGGGCCTTGGCAGCTGAAAGTACGGCCACCAATGGTTCAGCAATTAAAATAGGGGATGCGCAAAAGGCCAGAATTGGAGGAGCGCAGATATCTGGGGGTTGTGGGACTGGAGGAGGTTAGAGGTAGGGAGGGGTGAGGCCATGGAAGAATTTGAAAACCAGGATGAGAATTTTAAAATTGACACGTGGCAGCATATTTACATATAGTTTTGTTCCACCATGGCCTTTAGTACTCTACTGCCCAGATCCTATCCTATACCAACTCCTGCTCACCCTTCTTTGCTGACCTACATTGGCTCCCGGTCTTTCAACACCTCAGATTTATCATTCTCATCCTTGCGTTTAAATCCCTTAATGGCTTTCCTTCCCCCCCCCCCCCGTATCTCTGTAACCTCTGACTGCTTGTACACCCTTTCTCCCTTCACTCCACCATTGGAGCCTTCAGCTGCCTTGGAGGCACGCTGTGGAATTCCCTCTCAAACCATCCACTCCCTCCTTTTAAGATACTCCTTAAAACCCACCTTTTTGAACAAGTTTTTGGTCATCCTTCCTAATATCTCCTCCTTTGGCTCAGTGTCTACTTTTTGATTAGGCCTCTGGGAATCACCGTGGGAAGTTTTCTGCATTAAAGGTGTCATGTAATTGCTAAATGTTTTATTTACACCTTTTTAAATATGTATTGAGCTGTGGAATATTTGTACAGTGGGTTTTTGTGTATAGATGTGTATATATATCCCACTTCTGTTAATGTAACTATGAACAATTACCAATATAAAATATACTGCAATTCTTCTGATAGCAGTGCTAGTGGTGGAACTCTACACCAGAAGGTGTTTTTAAATGACAAGGAAAAGGCATTTAATTTAAGTGATGAAATGTAACAGCATTTAACAAGCTTTTTTTTATTGAACTGTTTTTCATTTCTTTGCCTTTCTGGAAATTGGTTATAATTAACTAAAATTGCTGACGGTAAGATGTAAAAAAAGCATTCTTGAACCTCTACATCCTGTTTTTATAAAACTAACTTTGAAAAGAGACTATGAATATTAAATTTGAGAGTTTGTATACGTAGCCATGGAAAAAGTTTTATGTTTCATTGTTGGAAGATGTCCATGAAGCTTTTCTTAGAAACTTGCAACAAATATTGCTGCAGCTGTTTCTGAATGTTGCTTGAAGGTCATGTTGATAACCACCCTGGAAAGGCACAAACAGCAGCTAATGCACCTGTGCCCCTGTAAAACTAATTGTCACCACCTTTTACGAAATGTTAACGCTGTATTTGTCTATGTAGCAAATGTTTCCTGAAGATCAATGAAAATTTGTAGTAGAAAGCCATAAATAGTGTTTCTGCAAGCATAAATTGTGGAGGCGGGGTGAGGGGGACATTTAGGAATCTGGGTTGCTGTGTTTACTGTGGCGTTTCAGGTAGTATAGTATTGCTGGAAATAACACTGCTTTTGTTCATTTTTTTTTTAAACTTTACTCATCATGGCAAGAATGTCTATTGTGGGATGAAATTTCAACTTGTACTAGTGTCTATAATCGAGCATTTCCATGTGTGGTATAGCACAAATTGTAAAATGCCTACATTTCCCCATGAACCATCAACACAATTTCCTGCCGTCCCTATATATAATTATGATGATGGCTTTGAAAGAGTGACAATATATATGCTGTTTGGTGCTATGAATTGGCTTCAACCATATTTTACCCAGGACTATTGCAGCAATCAGCCTGGGTTGGATGAAGATAGATACCACGGTGACAGGTCTGACTCACTGCCAGTCATTAGAATGCCACCTGACATTGCCTTTAACCAAAAAAAATCTTGTTCTACAAATCCAGATTAGAATGTTAAAGGTAATTAGAAAACAATTATCTTTGTCTTCAGTGATTTGAAAAGTAACCCTTTTTGATTTACATTTTGTAGATAATTCAACCTGGATCAGCATATTTCTATGTTGAGCTGGACAATGGAGAAAAGCTGTTCTATAGAATCAAGAAGCAATTTCCTTTACAATTTGGAAGGTAAGAAGAGTAGGTAACCAGATGGTATTAAGGATC
This sequence comes from Somniosus microcephalus, assembly GCF_052327205.1. Classification (NCBI taxonomy): domain Eukaryota; kingdom Metazoa; phylum Chordata; class Chondrichthyes; order Squaliformes; family Somniosidae; genus Somniosus; species Somniosus microcephalus. The sequence continues at coordinate 28,207,118 of NC_141003.1, forward strand.
TGTCATTCTGTTGAGCCTTTGTGTTGCTTAATACCCAACCTTTGAACTACAAGAGCAGGTCAGAGGCTTGATATTCTGTGGCAAGTGTCTCACCTCCTGACTCCCCAAAGCCTATCCACCATCTACAAGGCACAAGTCAGGAGTGTGATGGAATACTCTCCACTTGCCTGGATGAGTGCAGTTCCAACAACACTCAAGAAGCTCGACATCATCCACGACAAAGCAGCCCACTTGATTGACACCTCATCCACCACCTTAAACATGAACTCCCTCCACCACCAGCGCACTGGCTGCAGTGTGTACCATCTACAAGATGTACTGCCAAGGCTTCTTCTACAGCACCTCCCAAACCCGTGACCTCTACCACCTAGAAGGACAAGGGCAGCAGGTGCATGGGCACGCCATCACCTCCAAATTCCCCTCCAAGTCCCACACCATCCTGACTTAGAAATATATCGCTGTTCCTTCGTCGTCACTGGGTCAAAATCGTGGAACTCCCTCCCAAACAGCACCGTGGGAGTACCTTCACCACACGGACTGCAGCAGTTCAAGAAGGAGGTTCACCACCACCTCAAGTGCAAAAGGAGGTTCACCACCACATCCCGTCAATGAATTTTTAAAAAGTCTATTAACTTTGTTAAATTTGACAAATGGTTCTACAAGAGTTTGTAGAATTTAACTACATTTGAATTTAAAAGAGAAATTTCAGGAATTGCAATGAATTAGTATCCCACAGCCGTTCTATACTGAAGTCCAACTTGTCACTAATAAAATATTTTGTCAGCTGTTCAAGTGCTTGAATTACTGTAGCTCACCAGAATCTAATTTTAATGTTGCATTTTTTTGAAAGCTCTATTTAATACACCTATTGCCTTTTAACCAGTGGCTTGTGCTTTGAATTAGATATAAAAATTACTACTTTGTTTCATGAGTTAGAGTAATAAGCACTTGTGCATGGATGGTTAGTAATTCAGTCATTTAACCACCTAAACTTGCTAATTTTGCATGACATCCAGAATGACTAATAGTTACCAATAGCACAAGGGAAAATTGCACACAAGCACTAATGTTATTTGGATTAAAGTGTCTTTCAGTAGAGCTATATTTTAAGTAATTGGATCTTGATTAGAAAGTGTTAGGAATAATTTTCAAACTTTTTTTTTCTAGTATTTACTGTGGGAGAATTTTTAGTGCATTTCTTTTGTGCTGAAAAGGGTCACATGAAGTATAAATCAGTGTTCCTATTAATTTACATATATTTCAAATTGCGGACACTAATGGTCATTTTTGAACCTCTGGGCCCTTAAAATTCAAACAGGAAAAAAACAGCAAATAAATATAAACACACAGAACTGAGTTACCTGGCCTTCGAGGGCCATTGTTGGACACTTGGTTTAAAAGAAAGCCCCAATAAAATAACTGGATTATTTCCATTTTGCATCATTGCAGCAGGATGTATTTTTAATAGATACTACCAGATTTCCTGTGCTATTGCTCAAAGTGAGCCAGCGGTTGGACTGAGTGCTGGGATGTTGCAGGGGTGGGCCAGCTTCACCTATCTGCTGAGAGGATTCAGGAAAAAACTGCAGTGCTTTTTCATGTGGTTCCCCCCAAAATAATTCTTTGTATGTTACATGGATAGTATCCATCTGCTGACAAAAGTGCAGTGATGGTGGTTTTCTGGAGGTGGCTGGCAGTATGGGGAATTTCATGGGTGGTTGGTGTGGAGGTAGCAGGAAAGAGCAACAAGGGCTGGAAAGATACAGACATTAAAGGCAGAATGTGTCCCGTCACCAGAATAAGGATTTCTCAAAAGGCTTTCAGTAGCAATGACTGCTATGTGTATAATCTGCTGTTGGCAAACTCACTTCAACTATGGAGAACAGCACCACCTATCTTGTAGATGTGCAGCTGTGAGGTCTCTTAAGTAAACAACAGTGCCTACCTGTCTTGGAGGACAAGATTGTGGCCGGGGGGGGGGAGGCGGCGCAGCGGTGTGTCTCGATCAGAAATGAATAAAATAATAAGTTTAACGGTGACAGAACTAGGATGACGAGGTATTAAATATTACTTGGAAGTGTGTACTTACCCAAGACTTCTAATGTGTCCTCCTATAGATATATCCCACCTTTAATGTGACCGTGGATAATTGCATGTTTGATTGTTGCTGTTGTGCAATCTTGTTCACTAGGCAAGATAAGTTGGGTAATGTGAATTTTATGTCTTAAACATTGTTTATGACAGCACCTGCTTTACTCTCCTGTTTGACTTATTAACTATTTATTGTTTCTGAATTTCCACAGAGAGGTTTTGGCAAGCGAAGCTGTGCTAAATATACCCGATAAAGCCAACTGGAGGGAATGTAAATATAGCCGAGAAGATGAGGAAGAATTTGCTAAGGCTTTTAGGGAGGGTTTTCAACCATACGATTTTTCCTTGCTTGATTAAATAAGATTGTAATTTATTTAAATTTATCGTGAATGTTTTCAGTAGCACAGGTCAGTGTTTATCTCAAGTTATCCATTTGAGAGAGATTGTTTTAGGTGCTAACTTTGATACAGATATCTATTTTTAACCACAGAACTATACTTGTGAAGATTCAATGGACAATGAGAACAATTATGTACATTTTCCAGATTGACTACATTTACAGTAAAGATGAATCACATTTTTTCTGATCTTTTACAACACGCGTTTCTTTTCAGAATTCAGTCCCTCACCTTGCCTCCACTAATGTAAATATACTGATGTTGTAGGAACATTTTTTTTAAAAAGATGCTATTGGAATATAATGCTTAATGTGATTCTGGAAATTGCAATTTTTACTTATTGGCGTGGTACTTGCAGATGTATTTTTACTACACTTTTTTTATTAAACTGATTTGAATTGTTTTTAGGGAAACGGTTTACATTTTGTGCAGTAGATTTGCTGGTATACTTTATCCATTCGTGTCATTTTGATGTAATAAAAATCCATTTCAGTGATTTACTACCCAAGTCCAGTACTACTCCTTCATGTGTAATACATATTTTAGCAGATTTCCCATGATGTTGCACCATGTTGGAAATAAGTTCTACTGTCATGCTTATTAGCTATATTATTCAAAATTAATCAAGAAATCTTAACTTTTAAGATTTGCTAGGGTTTTATCCTGGATCTCTCTTTTTGACAGTGAATTAAACCTTTTATAGAAAGGTAAATTGTGCCACAGTCTCTAGTCTAGGTCATGCTTCACTTTCCCAGCCTGTTTTCATGTTCTTTGTAACTTTTTACCTCTTCACTTTTGGGTTTATGATGCAAATGAAAGTAGTTTTAAACCACAAACTTTCAACTCTACAGCCAGCCAGTCCAATATGTAAAACATTGCCATCAAATCACAGCAACTATTGCAATGCACTTCAACTATCCCTTTACATCCTCTTTCTAGTTAACCCACTAAACAAACAAGAAAGAAACCGCCTTTGCTCATTCAAGTCTAAAGTTGATCTTTTTACTAGACTCCAATAATTAGAGCAGTAATATCAGTGAATGTCGTTTCTATCCTGTCTACAGTTCATCATCCAACTTGCGTCTTTAGAAGCTGGGCAAACTCCGAACTGGGCATTGACAGTTACTGGGCTTTCTACATCCCATTATTCATCTGCAGTCCTCTTTCTCTTATGCCATTGCAAGTATGTGAAGAAATGAATTTGCATCAAATTGTCTGAAGTCCTTTTTTGTGAAGACTGCAAATTGCAAACAGCATTTCACATATTAAGTCTTGCATTTCCAAAATCTTGCCTTCTGCCCAAGCCATTATAACGAGATAAGTTTAAATGTGCAATGGGGTGACTGTATCCTAACTTATAATAATTCCATGATTTACAGACTGATATTTTGATGCATACAATTTTTCAGCTTTACTAGTTTCAGGATGTAATGCATTGAAGATGTACTGCGGAGGCAGATCTCAACTATAATTTGTTCATTAGTTACATACCATGAGTACTCAACAAAGCCAGTGTAGCCTACATGGAGTTGCCACAGTGGCTACAAGAATACAAGCTAAGCTTAATTTAAATGTTGAAGGGATCAGGAAGAAAATAGGTACTTGTGGCACTGAATCTTGGTCATTTTGCTGCAGAAACCTCCATTCGATGATGAATTGCTTTATGATGACCATCTGAAAGCTGCTTCTTTACACTTGGTCCCTGAGATTTATTTTATGTTCCTTCCCACTACTGAAGGCTTTCTTTCATTCAGCCATCCAAGAGAGCCATATGCTGTTGTGGGTGCCTATTATCAGTACATGGTGATCCTCTGGGTTAAGTGAAAGGACTTGCATTTACATAGCACCTCTTGCATTCTCCAGATGTAAAGCACTTCACAGCCAATGAATTCCTTTTTAAACTGCAATCACTTGTAATGTAGGCAAATGTGGCAGCCAATTTAGTGCTTCCCAGGGTTCCACAAATAACAGATAAATGACCAGTTAATCTGTTAGTGATGTTGGTTAGGGATAAATGTTGACCAGGGCACTAGGAAAATTCCCTGTCTTTCAAATAGTGCTATGGGACCTTTTACATTCACTGGACCAAGCAGACATTACAAACCTCAGTTTATAACCTCATCCAAAAGGTGGAACCTCTGACGGTGCAATGCTGAAGTGTCAGTCTAGATCATGTGCTCAAGTCTCTGGAGTGTCGCTTGAATCTATCTTTCTGACTCGGAGACAAGAGTGCTACCACTAAGCTAAGGTTTGGTATCCCGTCAAAGAAGAAACAACAACAAAATGGTCAAACAAGAATTTCAAATTTGAGATGTTGGTCAATCACAAGTGTTTAGACGTTAAGATGTCAGAAATCAGGCCTACCCAGCTGCAGCCAGCCAGCTTCTCCATCTGGCTAGAAATGCGAATCAGGCCCTGCTGTTACATTCACCAGGGCCTGTGAGGAACCCGTTCTCTCGGGTTTCCTGACTGCTTTCTAGCCTCTCACCACTCCCAACTCACCTCACGATTAAAATTCCGGCCATTATGTAGGAATTATGCCAGAATTGGGCGTGTTAATTGTTACCACCGAGTTACAAAAATGTTCTGCTCTCCAGCACTAATAACCCTCAATTTGGTAGGCTCTTAGAAAATATTGTGGATTAAGCTTCATACCTATCCACATCTAAACTAAATTAAATAACAAGAAATAGGAGCAGGAGTAGGCCATTCGGCCCTTTGAGCCTGCTCCGCCATTAAATGAGATCATGGCTGATCTTCTGCCTCCACTCCATTCACCGGCCCTATCACCATATCCCTTGATGCCCTTACTAGTCAGAAATCTATCGACTTCTGTTTTGAATATACCCAATGACTGGGCCTCCACAGCCCTCTGAGGTAGAGAATTCCAAAGATTCACCACCCTCTGAAGAAATTTCTTCTCATCTCAGTCCTGAATGGCCTACCCTTTATCTTGAGGCTGTGGCCCCTAGTTCTAGACTCCCCAGCCAAGGGAAACATTCTCGCAGCATCCATCCTATCAAGCCCTGTAATAATTTTGTATGCTTCAATGAGATCCCCTCTCATTCTTCTGAATTCAAGAGAATACAGGCCTAGTTTACTCAATCTTTTCTCATACGACAGTCCCGCCATCCCAGGAATCAATCTCGTGAACATTCGTTGCACTCCCTCTATGGCAAGTATATCCTTAGGTAAGGAGACCAAAATTGTACACAGTACTCCAGGTGTGCTCTCACCAAGGCCCTATATAATTGGGAGTAAGACTTCTTTACTCCTGTACTCAAATCCTCTTGTAATGAAGGCCAGCATACTATTTGCCCTCCTAATGGCTTTCTGCACCTGCACATTCACTTTCAGTGACTCATGTACAAGGACACCCAGGTCCCTTTGAGTATCTGCATTCCCCAATCTTTCACCATTTAGGAAATACTCTGCCTTTCTGTTTTTTCTACCAAAGTGGATAACTTCACATTTATCCACATTATATTCCATCTGCCATGTTCTTGCCCACTCACTGAGCCTGTTGAGATCCTCACATCCTCTTCGCAACTGACACTGCCACCTAGCTTTGTATTATCAGCAAATTTGGAAGTATTACACTTATCAATCATTGATATAGATTGTGACTAGCTGGGGCCCAAGCACCAATCCTTGCGGTACCCCACTAGTCACAGCCTACCATCCTGAAAAAGACCCGTTTATCCCTACTCTTTGTTTTCTGTCTGTTAACCAATTCTCAATCCATGCTAGTATATTGCCCCCAATTCCATGTGCCCTAATTTTGTTCACCAACCTCTTGTGTGGGACCTTATCGAAGGCCTTCTGAAAATCCAGATACACCACTTTGTCTACTCCACCAGTTACATCCTCAAAGAACTCCAATAGGTTTGTCCCTTTCATAAATCCATGTTGACTCTGCCCAATATTACTATTAGTCAGGGATAACAATTCCTTTAGCAGAGGTGAAGCTGGTCAATGCATTCTCATATGTTGAATGTGCTGCATCCTAGGGTCTTAAAAGAAGTGGCTGCAGAGATAGTGAATACATTGGTTGTAATCTTCCCAAATTCCCTACACTCTGGAAAGGTCCCAGCGGATTGGAAAACCGCAAATGTATGAAAGGGAAATTGTGTTTGACAAATTTATTAGAGTTCTTTGAGGATGTACCGAGCAGGGTGGATAAAGGGGAACCAGTAGATGTAGTATATTTGGATTTCCAGAATGCATTCGATAAGGTGCTGCCTAAAAGGTTACTGCACATAATAAGAGCTCATGGTGTTGGGGGTAATATATTAGCATGGATAGAGGATTAGTTAACTACAGAAAACAGAGAGTCAGAATAAATGGGTCATTTTCAGGTTGGCAGGCTGTAACTAGTGGGGTGCCACAGGGATCAGTGCTGGGGTCTCAACTATTTAAAATCTATATTAATGAGTTGGATGAAGGGATCGAGTGAACTGTAGCCAAATTTGCTGATGATAGGTTAAGTGAGTGGGCAAAAATTTGGCAGATGGAGTATAATGTGGGAAAATGTGAGGTTATCCACTTTGGTAGGAAGAATAGAAGCAAAATATTATTTAAATGGAGAGAGATTACAGAATGCTACGGTACAGAGGGATCTGGGGGTCCTCGTACACGAAACAAAAAGTTAGCACACAGGTACAGCAAGTAATTAGGAAGGCAAATGGAATGTTGGCCTTTATTGCAAAGAGGATGGAGTAAAGAAGTAGGGAAGTCTTGCTACAACTGTACAGGGCGTTGGTGAGATCACACCTAGCGTACTGCGTACAGTTTTGGTCTCCTTATTTAAGGAGGGATATATTTGCATTGGAGGCAGTTCAGAGAAGGTTGACTAGGTTGATTCTTGGGATGAAGGGGTTGTCTTATGAGGGAAGGTTGAGCAGGTTGGGCCTATACTCATTGGAGTTTAGAAGAATGAGAGGTGATCGTATTGAAACATAAGATTCTGAGGGGGCTTGACAGGGTGGATGCTGAGAGGATGTTTCCCCTCGTGGGTGACTCTTGAACTAGGGGACATAGTTTCAGGATAAGGGGTCGCCCATTTAAGACGGAGATGAGGAGGAATTTCTTTTCTCAGGATCGTGAATCTTTGGAATTCTCTACCCGAGAGCTGTGAAGGCGGAGTCATTGAATATATTCAAGGCTGAGATAGACAGATTTTTGAACTACAGGGGAGTCAAAGGTTATGAGGAACAGGCAGAAAAGTGGAGTGGAGACCAAGATCAGATCAGCCATGATCTTATTGAATGGCGGAGCAACCACCTGTGTGTAGAACTTTAGTAAGTAATTGTTTCATTTCTATAGCAATATTGTCAAGCCATTTTTTTTTTACTGTGGATCATGTCATGTTAGTTAATTGCTGCTTCTGTGATGTGTTTGTTTTGCAGGATTAATTTTAAATCTATAAGTGTTAAATTATGAAAGTTGAAGCTCAATTATGAAGCCCTGATTAGCAATTGCCAGTTTTCAGATTTTCACTATCTAGGACTGTAATAGTCAGGAAAAATCAACACCAGTGATAATATTGGCCAGAGATTCATTCTATTAAGGTGTAATAGGACGCAAAAGCATTAAGTAATAGTTCCTTAAAGAGTGAGCAGTGACATGAGCTTTTTATTTGGAAGATACATCACCTAGATTTATGGGATCTGACCTGTCACAGTTATTGCACTAAGTAAATGTATTGATTTTTTAAAATTCTTTTTTTTAATATTCATTCATGGGATGTGGGCATCGCTGGCAAAGCCAGCATTTATTGCCTGTTCCTAGTTGCCCCTGAAAAGGTGGTGGTGAGCCGCTTTCTTGAACCGCTGCAATCTGTGTGGTGAAGGTACTCCCACAGTGCTGTTACAGAGGGTGTTCCAGGATTTGGACCCAGCGACAATGAAGGAACTGCGATATACTTCCAATTCAATTCAATTCAGTTCAATTTTATTTGTCATATATGCAGCAGACGTGTGTACTGCACAATGAAATGTTGATTTTTACGAGTCCTCCCAACATTGGAATAAATATGGCATAACAATGATAAAAATACTAATAGAAATACAGTAATAATAAAACAACAGTAATAAATAATAAATTATTCGTTCATGAGTCTTATGGCCTGGGGGTAGAGCTGTTTTGAAACCTGCTGGTACGAGACCGTATGCTTCGGTATCTCTTACTGGACGGGAGCAGGACGAAGAGGTTGTGTCTGGGGTGGCTCGCGTCTTTAATGATTCTCAGGGCCTTCCACCGCCACCTCTCGGGGTAGATATCCTGCACAGCAGGTAGTTTAATTCCTATAGTGTGTTGTGCAGCTTTCACCACCATCTGTAGAGCCTTGTGGTCTGTGGCAGTGCAGTTGCCATACCAGGTAGTGCTGCAGCCGGACAGGATACTCTCGATGGTGCACCGGTAGATGTTGGTGAGAATCTGGGGGGCCATTCCAAATTTCTTCAGTCTCCTGAGGAAGAACAGGCGTTGGCATGCCTTCTTGGTTACGACGTCAATGTGATGGGACCACGTTAAGTCCTCCGTAATGAATATACCCAGGAATTTGAAGCTGCTGACCCTCTCCACCTCAGCCCCTTCGATGTAGATTGGGGTGTGTCCCTCCCCCTGCCGCTTCCTGTAGTCCACGATCATCTCCTTTGTTTTGCTGATGTTGAGGGAGAGGTTGTTGTACTTGCACCATTCTCCTAGGGCTCTTACCTCCTCCCTGTAGCCTGTCTCGTCGCCATCTGTGATCAGGCCTACAACAGTAGTGTCATCAGCAAACTTGATGATGGAGTTGGAGTTGTGCGTGGCCATGCAATCGTGAGTAAACAGGGAGTACAGAAGGGGGCTGAGCACACAACCCTGGGGAGCTCCCGTGTTCAGGATCAGCGTGGAGGAGGTGTTACTGCCTATTTTCACCACCTGGGGTCTGCCCGACAGGAAGTCCAGGATCCAGTTGCATAGGGAGGTGTTTGGTCCTAGCTCACTGAGCTTGTTGACAAGCCTGTAATGATCAGTAACATGTCATTCTAGGATGGTACACTAGGTGGAGCTGTATTTGTAGGGGCTGAGATGGAGAGGGTCAGCAGCTTCAAATTCCTGGGTGTATACGATGCACTAGGCTACCCACAAGGCAGTAGTCAAGATGGATGCTGTACAAGTCCACATGGCTGAATAAAGTGACTAGCTCAAGCTAGCTGTTCATAATAAGAATGTCTATTTATTTATGAACATAACATGGTACCAGGAGTGGTAAAATCTGCTGAATATTGTGAAACGCAACATGGAGAATTTGAAGCCACCGGAGGGTTTGAAACTCACGGAGAATGTCGACTGCAATTGGCGGACTTTCAAACAACAATTTGAACTCTACATTGCTGCCATTGGGTTCGGTACGAAGCCAGATGCAAGGAAAATAGTGTTGCTGCTCATGGTTGCAGGCCCGCAGGCGATAGAGGTATTTAATACGTTTGTATTTGATCAAGAGGAGAACAGAGAAAAAAATGGACGATGTACTAAAGAAATTTGATACACATTGTTCTCCCAAAAAGAACGAGACCTATGAGAGATGCGTGTTCCATTCACGGACACAGCAGCAAAATGAGATTTTTGATAGCTTTGTGACCGATCTGAAACTGAAAGCACAGACATGTAATTTCTCTGAACTGAAATCATCCATGATTCGTGACCAGATTGTGTTTGGTATTCATGATAAAAAGGTCAGGGGATGTCTGTTGAGAGAAACCGAACTAACATTGGAAAATGCTGTCAAAATATGCCAAGCCAGTGAGCTAGCTCAAAAGCACGCAAAGGCTTTCAGTGAAATTAATAATAATGCGACTGTAATGAGTGACTGTGCTGCTGTCGGTGCTGTGTCCTACAAGGGGAAGAAACGTGGGCAGAACAGAAATGAAAAGCAATCGGAGAAAGGAATTTTTAATTGTAAATGCTATGGTTACAAACACCAGTCACGACAATGCCCAGCGTTTGGAAAAATGTGCACAAAATGTCATGGAAAGAATCACTTTGCCAAACAATGCTTTTCAAAAGTAAAAACAAAGAAAGGGCAACAAGTCAATGTGATTGAGGACACTGATTTAAGTGAGACATTTTTTGTTGGAATGGTGTCATGTGACAATATCAAAAAGGATACAGAAAATGTGCAGCCCTCAGGAATGGACAATGCTGAACATAAAGTTAATGCAGTAAAAGAGGACAAATGGATGATGTCACTGCAGGTAAATGGAGCATTAGTTACATTGAAACTAGACACTGGGGCAAAAGCAAACTTAATCAGTATGAGTGACATTAAAAATATGAAAGAAAAGCCCAAAATACAGAAAAAGTCAGTACTACTGAAGAACTATAATGGACAGAAAATAGATAGCTTAGGTGTATGCACACTTAAAGTGACAGTCAAAGACAAAGTGCATCATCTCATGTTTTCTGTTGTGGCTGAAGGACTTGATTCACTACTAGGTGACAAAGCCTGTGAGGACTGAGAACTGGTCAAGAGAGTCTACCGTATAAACTGCCATAAGCAGACCAGATGACTTGATGGATTCTGTAGTGAGTAATTTCCAGGATGTGTTCAAAGGATTTGGAGTTCTACCATTCACTTACAAGATCCAGCTAAAGGAGAATGCTCAGCCAGTGGTACATGCTCCACGGAGAGTTCCAGCACCCCTGCGTGACTGGCTCAAGAAAGAACTGGACAGAATGACCACACTAGGAGTCATCAGGGAAGTCGAAGAGCCAACAGACTGGGTTAACTCCATGGTATGTGTAAAGAAAAAGAACAATGATCTAAGAGTATGCATGGATCCAAAGGACTTAAATGCAAACATAAAATGTGGCTGTGGCATTTGACTTGAGAGAGAATGTGGTAAGTGGGAGAAAAGTCATTTAAGTGTATTTTGTGAATTTTAGTGTGTTAAAAAGTTAATTATTTGAAATGAGTTTAATTTTTTAAGTGTAAATTAAACTGCTGGGGAGTTTAAACCGGAAGTAGAATCCAGGTATAAAAGGGGCGGGACTAGTGCGGCTGCACAGAGTGTGGTGCATTGAGTGTAAGCAGAGTTTGATAAGTGGGAGAGTTTGGGCAAGAGGGAGGGGAGGGGATGTTTTTGCTCTATTTTGTTCCCCACTCCCAGGCTTAGACAGCACTGCGGAAGCGGAGCAGCGAGACGAGTCAACCAAACAGGGCCCACAGACAGTATTCAAAGAGGAGGTTGGTGATCAGCTGGTTGGTAGGTTTTCTTCCTTCTCTTTTATACCTTTAAGTTGGTAAGTCCTATTGAATAGTGGTGTAATATTATCATCTATATCCGGGCAGGGTCTTCATAACTAATAATAAGAAATTTAATTAATTATATAGAATGGAGCAGGTGATGTGTTACTGTTGCGAGATGTGGGAGCCGGTGGACCCCATTGAGGCTCACGGTGATTACATCTGCGACAAGTGTTTGCTGCTAGAGGAACTCCGGCTCCGTATTGAGGTGCTTGAGACCGAGCTTCAGACACTGCGACACATCAGGGAGGGGGAGAAGTTCCTGGACTCTATGTTTCAGGAGGTAGTCACACATATGAAATTAATTAATTCAGATGTAGTCCGTGGTCAGGGACAGGACGGTGTGACTATGAGTGAGGCAGGTACAGGGATCCAGGAGGTAGTGTTGAAGGAGCCGCAGCCCTTGCTCTTGTCAAACAGTTTCGAGATTCTTTCTCCCTGTGAGGGCGGGAGCGGGGACTGCAGGGAGGATGAGCAACCTGGCCACAGCACCATGGAACAGGGGGCCATTCAAGTGGGGGGAGTAAAAAGAAATGTTGTAGTGGTAGAGGATAGTATCATTAGGGGGATAGATAGGGTTCTCTGCAGTCGAGAGCGAGAGTCCCGAAGGCTGTGTTGTCTGCCCGGTGCCAGGGTTAAGGACATCTCCTCTGGGCTGGAAAGAAACTTGGAGCTGGAGGGGGAGGATCCAGTTGTCGTGGTCCATGTTGGTACAAACGACGTAGATAGGACAAGGAAGAAGGTTCTGTTTAAAGGAGTATAAACAACTAGGGGTCAAATTAAAAAACAGAACCTCAAGGGTAATAATCTCTGGATTATTACCTGAGCCACGAGCGAATTTGGTAAGGATAAATAAAATTAGAGAGTTAAATGCGTGGCTCCAAGACTGGTGTGGGAAAAATGGGTTTTGCTTCTTGGGACACTGGCACCAGAACTGCGGCAAGAGGGAGCTGTTCCGTTGGGACGGACTTCACTTGGCCAGTGCTGGGACTAGAATCCTGGTGAACCATATAACTAGGGCTGTAGAGAGGGCTTTAAACTAATTAGTGGGGGGGGGGGTTTCTAGAGAGCAAATAATAAAAATGACTACGGAGAAGGTCATAGACTTAGGTAGCAGTGGGGGAATTAAAAAACAGAGCATGTCAGGAAGGGACAGAAGGTATGGAGTAAAAGGTAAAGTAGTAAAAGGGGAAAAAGCAGGAACTAAGTGTCACAAAACATATTTGAAAGTTCTTTATCTGAATGCACGTAGCATTCGTAACAAAATGGACGAGTTAACAGCACAAATAACTACATATGGGTATGATCTTGTGGCCATTACAGAAACATGGCTGCAGGGTGACTATGACTGGGAATTAAATATATCAGGTTATTTAACAATCAGGAAGGACAGGCAGGAAGGAAGGGGAGGTGGGGTGGCTATGTTAATAAAGGAAGGAATCACTGTAATACAGAGAAATGATATTGGATCAAAGGATCAGGATAGTGAAACAGTTTGGGTGGAGATACGGAATAATAAGGGGTAGAAAACACTAGTGGGCGTAGTCTATAGGCCTCCGAACAGTTGCAACTCTGTTGGACGGAGTATTAATCAGGAAATAGTTGAGGCTTGTAATAAGGGAACAGCTATAATTATGGGGGATTTTAACTATCATATTAGCTGGACAAATCAAATTGGGCAGGGCAGCCTTGAGGATGAGTTCATTGAGTGTATTAGGGATGGGTTTCTTGAGCAGTGTGTAACTGAACCGACCAGGGGGCAAGCAACCTTAGATTTGGTCCTGTGTAATGAGACAGGATTAATTAAAAATGTCCTAGTAAAGGATCCCCTTGGAATGAGTGACCATAATATGGTTGAATTCCATATTCAATTAGAGGGTGAGAAGGTTGGATCTCAAACAAGCATGCTGAGCTTGAATAAAGGAGACTATGAAGGTATGAGAGCGGAATTGATTAGAGTGGACTGGGAAAATAGATTAAAGGGTAAGACAGTACATGATCAGTGGTGTACATTTAAGGAGTTATTTTACAACTTCGAAAAAATATATATTCCACTGAGGAAAAAAAGGTGTAAAAGAAAAGATAGCCATCCGTGGCTAAGTAAAGTAATTAAGGATAGTATCCGACTAAAAACAAGGGCATATAAGGTAGCCAAATCTAGTGGGAGGATAGAAGATTGGGAAGTCTTTAAAAGACAGCAAAAAATAACTAAAAGATTGATTAAGAAAGGGAAGATAGATTATGAAAGTAAATTAGCAAAAAATATAAAAACAGATAGCAAAAGTTTCTATAGTTATATAAAAAGAAAAAGGGTGGCTAAAGTAAATGTTGGTCCCTTAGAGGATGACACTGGTAAATTAATGGTGGGAAACATGGGGATGGCAAAAATGCTGAACAATTATTTTGTATCAGTCTTTACGGTAGAGGACACTAAGAATATCCCAACACTGGACAAACAGGGGGCTCTAGGGGGGGAGGAGCTAAATACGATTAAAATCACTAAGGAAGTGGTACTTGGTAAAATAATGGGACTCAAGGCAGATAAATCCCCTGGACCTGATGGCTTACATCCTAGGGTCTTGAGGGAAGCGGCGGTAGGGATTGTGGATGCATTGGTAATAATTTTCCAAAACTCCCTGGACTCAGCAAAGGTCCCGGCAGATTGGAAAACTGCTAATGTAACACCCTTATTTAAAAAGGGTAGTAGGCAGAAGACTGGAAACTATAGACCTGTTAGCCTAATATCTGTGGTTGGTAAAATTTTAGAGTCCATTATTAAGGAGACAGTAACGGGACATTTGGATAAACATAATTTAATAAGACAAAGTCAGCATGGTTTTATGAAGGGGAAGTCATGTTTGACAAATTTGCTTGAGTTCTTTGAGGAAGTAACATACAGGGTGGATAAAGGGGAACCAGTGGACGTAGTGTATTTAGACTTCCAAAAGGCATTTGACAAGGTGCCACAGAAAAGATTATTGCTCAAGATAAAAAATCAGGGGATTGGGGGTAATATTCTGGCATGGGTGGAGGATTGGCTATCTAACAGAAAGCAGAGAGTTGGGATAAATGGTTCGTTCTCAGACTGGCAATCAGTAACTAGTGGTGTTCTGCAGGGGTCAGTGCTGGGTCCCCAAATCTTTACAATCTATATTAATGATTTGGAGGAGGGGACCGAGTGTAACATATCAAAGTTTGCAGATGATACAAAGATGGGAAGGAAAGTAGTGAGTGAGGAGGACATAAAAAACCTGCAAAGGGACATAGACAGGCTAAGTAAGTGGGCAGAGATTTGGCAAATGGAATACAATACTGGAAAGTGTGAGGTTATGCACTTTGGCAGGAAAAATCATAGAGCAAGTTATTATCTTAATGGCAAGAAACTGGAAAGTACTGTAGTACAAAGGGATCTGGGGGTCCTGGTGCACGAAACTCAAAAAGTTAGTATGCAGGTGCAGCAAGTGATCAAGAAGGCCAATGGAATGTTGGCTTTTATTGCTAGGGAGATTGTACTGGCCGCGCTAGACGTGCTCCTATCTAGCTATCCAGCAAGTTAAACACTCATTCATAATAATTCTTCGTGAAGCGGTTTGCTGTTTGAAGCTTTTACTTGAACGAATTTGTGAAACTGTAAACAAAGACAAAGTATGTTTTGTACATAAACTGAGTACTACACATTCGATATTACACAAGATATAAACATATTTACAACAGTAGAATAGACTAATTGTATAACTAACTAACATTTGAACTAACTTCTGTAACTATTAAATATTAACCTTTTACAAACATAGTATTATCAAAATATTACTCTGACAACATTGCTATTATGCTAAGAACTAAAGATACTCACAGATATTGCGTTTGGCCTAATATATGAAGTCAGATTACACTGGATTGAAAATCCCTCATGGAATTCTCCATTACTTAAGTCAGGTTCTTCCTGGTAGAACTGCTTCCTGGGGTCAACAGGAAGAAAGGTAAGAAGGTCAAATGACCTCTCACAGGAAGAAAGGAACAAAGATCAAATGGCCTCACACAGGAAGAAAGGAACAGATGACCTTTCCAGCTTACAAACTGTTAACACAATAACCGCCACCAGAGGGTGCTATTGCATGTAAAAACATCCAGGATGTCACAATGTCCATCGGTCCAGAACACTCCCCGTCTGGGGTCATTAACGACTCCACATAGTCCGAACTCTACCTGTCACTGGAGTCCTCTGGTGACAAAAGAAGAACCACCTCAGAGACGGTCTGTTGATGTCGATGATAGGATGCAGCTTCCGTAGACTGCTGTGAGGGGGTAGGTTGCGTTCTGCTATGTACAGTTCCAATTTGGGTATGGTGAGGTCTGGCTGGGGCGCCAACTTGCCTCTATCAAAGACGAAGCCGATTTTGCTTTGTCCTTCTTGTGTGGTGACCTTCAGATAAGCCACACTTGCAATGGCCTTAGCGGATGCGTCTGCAAAGACACAAAGCTCTTTGAATTGGGCATTTAAGGGAGAGAAAGACGAATAGCAGCGAGGTATTCGGATCTCCTGTAAGTCTTGGAGTGAGTCTCTCCATCTGTCCCACTCTGCTTCCATCTCTTCAGGGAGAGGTGAATTCCACTCTTCAGCGCGTATGGAGAGTTCCCTGAGGAGCAGCCTGCCTTGTATGGTGACAGGGGCTAAGAAGTCGAGAGGGTCGTATAGGCTGTTGACTGTAGAGAGCACTCCTCTACGTGTGAAGGGTTTCTTGGCGTCTAGGACTTGGAACGTGAACGTGCCTGTTGCTATGTTCCACGACACCCCTAGGCTACGCTGTAGGGGGAGGTCATCAGTGAAGAGGTCTAGGTCTTTGACGTCCTTAGCATGATCTTCAGGGGGGAATGCCTCCATCACTGCTGGTCTGTTAGAGGCTATCTTATGCAGCCTGAGGTTGGATAGTGCAAGTAGTTCCTGGGCTCGTCCGAGGGTACTGATGGCCTCTGCTTCGGTCGGGAATGACTTCAGTGCATCGTCGACATAGAACTCTCATTCGATGAACCCTCTCATATCACTGCCAAAATCGTCGTCTTCTTCCTTGGCAGCCCTCCTTAGTCCGTATATGGCGACAGCAGGGGATGGGCTATTCCCAAAGACATGGACACGCATTCTGTAGTCCACAATGTCTCTATTAGGGTCATTGTCCCGATACCACAGGAAGCGGAGGAAGTCTCTGTGGTCTTCTCTCACCACGAAGCAATGAAACATGTGCTGGATATCGGCAGTGATGGCGACGGGCTCTTTCCTGAATCTCATGAGCACTCCCAAGAGGCTGTTGCTAAGATCAGGCCCTGTGAGGAGTACGTCGTTGAGAGAGACGCCCTGATATGGTGCACTGGAGTCAAACACCACGCGGATCTGTCCACTGCATGGGGTAAGGTAGCTTGGATGACCATTCTCCAAGATGGAAGTCTTGAGCGTGCTCACCTGAGATGGCTTGTGAGCGCCCTTGAGGCACACATCTCCAACAACGACCCAGCCGAGGTCTAGCCTTTGGGTGAAAGGGGCGTCATGTGGACTGTTGATCTGCTCCCTTATCTTATGTACCCTCAGGATGTCTCTTCCCAACAACAGAAGTATGCTTGCATCTGGGTCAAGAGGTGGGGTCTCGTCTGCAATGCGTCTCAGATGACGGTGATGACGAGCTGCATTCGGAGTGGGAATCTCAGAACGGTTGATGGGGACTTGATTACATTCGATGAGTGTAGGAAGGGGGAGACTAATCTTCCCGTTGACTGACTCAACAACGTAACCGCAGGCCCTCCTGCCGGCTGTCTCTGAAAGTCCAGCACACGTCTTCAGCGTGTAAGGCGACGGACTTCCTTTGATCTTGAAGATGTTGAAGAACTCGGATCTTGCTAGAGAACGATTGCTTTGTTCATCTAGTATGGCATACATCTTTTCAGATTCCTGGCGACATCCTGCAGGGTACACATTAACAAGGCATGTCTTGGAGCATGCTCTTGCGCTCACTCCTTCTCCACACACCTCGGTGCACCTGGATGTAATCTCCGTACCAACAGCTCCCTCTCTCTCCCCGCCGTGCTCTGATGCGGGAGGAGGCGTTTCTGACTTCCAAGGAGCTGGGCCTGGGTGTAGTGCTGAAACGTGCCGATCACTTTCACATTCAGTGCATTTTGCATCCACCTTGCAGTTCTTGGCGAGATGGCTCGTGGACGAGCAGCACCTGAAACATATAGAGTTCTCTTTAAGATATTGTTTCCGATCTTCCAGGGACATCTCTCTGAACCCTCTGCACTTCTTTAAAGGATGGGGCATGTTGTGGATAGGGCATTGTTTGCTCATATCCTCAGGTTTCTTCTGAGTCTTTGTGTGCTCAGTTGAGGACACTTGCATTCTGTGGACAGATATTGGTGTCTTTCCATGTCTGTCGAACTTGTCTCTTCTGGCAAGTGCTGGTTGGGAGGAGAAGAAGTTGAAGCTGGGGTCGTTCCTGGCTTTGGCTTCTTTACGGATGAATTTAACGAACGCAGAGAATGGTGGGAACGCCACGTTGTGCTTTAGCTTGAACTTTGATCCAAACGTTATCCACTTCTCCTGCAGGTTAAATGGAAGCTTCTCAATGATGGGACTTACCCCTCTGGAAGTGTCTAAGTATGATAGACCGGGTAGGTAGCCGTCCTGCTTTGCGGCTTCGAGTTCCGACAGCAGATCTCCAAGGTCGCGGAGCTTCTGGGGTTCCTTACTCGTCAACCTCGGAAAGTTCGCCAACCTGTCAAAGAGAGCCCTTTCAATGGCTTCGGGCGAGCCGTAGCTTTCTTCCAGCCTCACCCAAGCCTTCTTCAACCCCTCTGGCAGCTGCCCCACATTGGCCGCTTTTATCCTGCAGGCCTGTCCGGCGGACTCTGGGCCGAGCCACTTGATAAGGAGGCCGAGCTCTTCTCCTGCCGACAGGTCTAAGCCCGATATGGCATCGTGGAAGCAGGACTTCCAAGCCCGATAATTCTCTGGCCTGTCATCAAACTTGATTAACCCCGAAGTCACCAGCTGGGTGCGTGCAAGGTATTTGGCGAGGTCGTAGGTGCTGGGACCTGGGCCAGGGTTGCCTTGGCTGGGGGCTCTGTTGGGGGTCTCAAGGGACCGAGAGGGGATTTGCCTCCGACTTTCTCTATTCGGCGTCCTATTCCTTTACACTGTGTCTTCAGTTCTGCTAGCGGAGACTCTGCGGCTTGAGGCACGCCGTCTGCTTTGACCTTGGTTGGCAACTTGTGGCATGTTATACGAAGTGTTTGCGTCTGTAGAGATGTGCGGGCTTCCATCCCTTTCTCCTGTAAACTGTATGTCGGCATGGTCGCTCACGTAATCTATGGTGCGCTGTCGTGGACTCTGCCACGGAACGGGAATTAAAGGTTTGTAAGCTGTCTCGGGATCAGCTCCCTCCAAAATTGCCTCGAATACTTGTGTCTCGGCCAATGCAGCATCTATCTCTTTTTGTTGCTGCAGAGCCTCTAATGTCGCTTGGAGACGGGCCTGTTTAGCCTGGCGTTCCACTTGGTGTCGGGCCTGTTCCGCTTGGTGTCGGGCCTGTTCAGCCTGGCGTTCCACTTGGTGTCGGGCCTGTTCAGCCTGACGTTCCACTTGGGATCAGGCCTATTCCGCTTGGAATTCAATTTGGAGACGGGCCTGACTTACTTTTATTTCTATTTCACTGTCCGTATGCGCAGCTCCGGCTTTAGCTGCTACTAGTTTAGCCCGTGCTCTGGCGAGGGCTATGCTTACTCTAGAACCACCCGATGACCGTGAGCCAACTTGCGACCTGTAGTAACCGGTGCTTATAGACCGATTGTCACGTTCTACAGTTTCGTCTGCCTGTTTAAGGTCTTCTACTTGCTGCAAAGCATTTTCGCTATTATCTTCTGACATGTTGATGTGAGGTAGATGTGCTCTACGAGG
Organism: Somniosus microcephalus; assembly: GCF_052327205.1. Classification (NCBI taxonomy): domain Eukaryota; kingdom Metazoa; phylum Chordata; class Chondrichthyes; order Squaliformes; family Somniosidae; genus Somniosus; species Somniosus microcephalus. Next base: position 28,226,841 of record NC_141003.1, read on the forward strand.
TTAAGGCTTACTCTGGGTTCCTCCTGCTCTCCTCTTCACAGCTAGCCGTATTGCTATCTTTTCACTGTACTGGCCGCGCTAGACATGCTCCTATCTAGCTATCCAGCAAGTTAAACACTCATTCATAATAATTCTTCGTGAAGCGGTTTGCTGTTTGAAGCTTTTACTTGAACGAATTTGTGAAACTGTAAACAAAGACAAAGTATGTTTTGTACATAAACTGAGTACTACACATTCGATATTACACAAGATATAAACATATTTACAACAGTAGAATAGACTAATTGTATAACTAACTAACATTTGAACTAACTTCTGTAACTATTAAATATTAACCTTTTACAAACATAGTATTATCAAAATATTACTCTGACAACATTGCTATTATGCTAAGAACTAAAGATACTCACAGATATTGCGTTTGGCCTAATATATGAAGTCAGATTACACTGGATTGAAAATCCCTCATGGAATTCTCCATTACTTAAGTCAGGTTCTTCCTGGTAGAACTGCTTCCTGGGGTCAACAGGAAGAAAGGTAAGAAGGTCAAATGACCTCTCACAGGAACAAAGGTCAAATGGCCTCACACAGGAAGAAAGGAACAGATGACCTTTCCAGCTTACAAACTGTTAACACAATAACCGCCACCAGAGGGTGCTATTGCATGTAAAAACATCCAGGATGTCACAATGTCCATCGGTCCAGAACACTCCCCGTCTGGGGTCATTAACGACTCCACATAGTCCGAACTCTACCTGTCACTGGAGTCCTCTGGCGACAAAAGAAGAACCACCTCAGAGACGGTCTGTCGATGTCGATGATAGGATGCAGCTTCCGTAGACTGCTGTGAGGGGGTAGGTTGCGTTCTGCTATGTACAGTTCCAATTTGGGTATGGTGAGGTCTGGCTGGGGCGCCAACTTGCCTCTATCAAAGACGAAGCCGATTTTGCTTTGTCCTTCTTGTGTGGTGACCTTCAGATAAGCCACACTTGCAATGGCCTTAGCGGATGCGTCTGCAAAGACACAAAGCTCTTTGAATTGGGCATTTAAGGGAGAGAAAGACGAATAGCAGCGAGGTATTCGGATCTCCTGTAAGTCTTGGAGTGAGTCTCTCCATCTGTCCCACTCTGCTTCCATCTCTTCAGGGAGAGGTGAATTCCACTCTTCAGCGCGTATGGAGAGTTCCCTGAGGAGCAGCCTGCCTTGTATGGTGACAGGGGCTAAGAAGCCGAGAGGGTCGTATAGGCTGTTGACTGTAGAGAGCACTCCTCTACGTGTGAAGGGTTTCTTGGCGTCTAGGACTTGGAACGTGAACGTGCCTGTTGCTATGTTCCACGACACCCCTAGGCTACGCTGTAGGGGGAGGTCATCAGTGAAGAGGTCTAGGTCTTTGACGTCCTTAGCATGATCTTCAGGGGGGAATGCCTCCATCACTGCTGGTCTGTTAGAGGCTATCTTATGCAGCCTGAGGTTGGATAGTGCAAGTAGTTCCTGGGCTCGTCCGAGGGTACTGATGGCCTCTGCTTCGGTCGGGAATGACTTCAGTGCATCGTCGACATAGAACTCTCATTCGATGAACCCTCTCATATCACTGCCAAAATCGTCGTCTTCTTCCTTGGCAGCCCTCCTTAGTCCGTATATGGCGACAGCAGGGGATGGGCTATTCCCAAAGACATGGACACGCATTCTGTAGTCCACAATGTCTCTATTAGGGTCATTGTCCCGATACCACAGGAAGCGGAGGAAGTCTCTGTGGTCTTCTCTCACCACGAAGCAATGAAACATGTGCTGGATATCGGCAGTGATGGCGACGGGCTCTTTCCTGAATCTCATGAGCACTCCCAAGAGGCTGTTGCTAAGATCAGGCCCTGTGAGGAGTACGTCGTTGAGAGAGACGCCCTGATATGGTGCACTGGAGTCAAACACCACGCGGATCTGTCCACTGCATGGGGTAAGGTAGCTTGGATGACCATTCTCCAAGATGGAAGTCTTGAGCGTGCTCACCTGAGATGGCTTGTGAGCGCCCTTGAGGCACACATCTCCAACAACGACCCAGCCGAGGTCTAGCCTTTGGGTGAAAGGGGCGTCATGTGGACTGTTGATCTGCTCCCTTATCTTATGTACCCTCAGGATGTCTCTTCCCAACAACAGAAGTATGCTTGCATCTGGGTCAAGAGGTGGGGTCTCGTCTGCAATGCGTCTCAGATGACGGTGATGACGAGCTGCATTCGGAGTGGGAATCTCAGAACGGTTGATGGGGACTTGATTACATTCGATGAGTGTAGGAAGGGGGAGACTAATCTTCCCGTTGACTGACTCAACAACGTAACCGCAGGCCCTCCTGCCGGCTGTCTCTGAAAGTCCAGCACACGTCTTCAGCGTGTAAGGCGACGGACTTCCTTTGATCTTGAAGATGTTGAAGAACTCGGATCTTGCTAGAGAACGATTGCTTTGTTCATCTAGTATGGCATACATCTTTTCAGATTCCTGGCGACATCCTGCAGGGTACACATTAACAAGGCATGTCTTGGAGCATGCTCTTGCGCTCACTCCTTCTCCACACACCTCGGTGCACCTGGATGTAATCTCCGTACCAACAGCTCCCTCTCTCTCCCCGCCGTGCTCTGATGCGGGAGGAGGCGTTTCTGACTTCCAAGGAGCTGGGCCTGGGTGTAGTGCTGAAACGTGCCGATCACTTTCACATTCAGTGCATTTTGCATCCACCTTGCAGTTCTTGGCGAGATGGCTCGTGGACGAGCAGCACCTGAAACATATAGAGTTCTCTTTAAGATATTGTTTCCGATCTTCCAGGGACATCTCTCTGAACCCTCTGCACTTCTTTAAAGGATGGGGCATGTTGTGGATAGGGCATTGTTTGCTCATATCCTCAGGTTTCTTCTGAGTCTTTGTGTGCTCAGTTGAGGACACTTGCATTCTGTGGACAGATATTGGTGTCTTTCCATGTCTGTCGAACTTGTCTCTTCTGGCAAGTGCTGGTTGGGAGGAGAAGAAGTTGAAGCTGGGGTCGTTCCTGGCTTTGGCTTCTTTACGGATGAATTTAACGAACGCAGAGAATGGTGGGAACGCCACGTTGTGCTTTAGCTTGAACTTTGATCCAAACGTTATCCACTTCTCCTGCAGGTTAAATGGAAGCTTCTCAATGATGGGACTTACCCCTCTGGAAGTGTCTAAGTATGATAGACCGGGTAGGTAGCCGTCCTGCTTTGCGGCTTCGAGTTCCGACAGCAGATCTCCAAGGTCGCGGAGCTTCTGGGGTTCCTTACTCGTCAACCTCGGAAAGTTCGCCAACCTGTCAAAGAGAGCCCTTTCAATGGCTTCGGGCGAGCCGTAGCTTTCTTCCAGCCTCACCCAAGCCTTCTTCAACCCCTCTGGCAGCTGCCCCACATTGGCCGCTTTTATCCTGCAGGCCTGTCCGGCGGACTCTGGGCCGAGCCACTTGATAAGGAGGCCGAGCTCTTCTCCTGCCGACAGGTCTAAGCCCGATATGGCCTCGTGGAAGCAGGACTTCCAAGCCCGATAATTCTCTGGCCTGTCATCAAACTTGATTAACCCCGAAGTCACCAGCTGGGTGCGTGCAAGGTATTTGGCGAGGTCGTAGGTGCTGGGACCTGGGCCAGGGTTGCCTTGGCTGGGGGCTCTGTTGGGGGTCTCAAGGGACCGAGAGGGGATTTGCCTCCGACTTTCTCTATTCGGCGTCCTATTCCTTTGCACTGTGTCTTCAGTTCTGCTAGCGGAGACTCTGCGGCTTGAGGCACGCCATCTGCTTTGACCTTGGTTGGCAACTTGTGGCATGTTATACGAAGTGTTTGCGTCTGTAGAGATGTGCGGGCTTCCATCCCTTTCTCCTGTAAACTGTATGTCGGCATGGTCGCTCACGTAATCTATGGTGCGCTGTCGTGGACTCTGCCACGGAACGGGAATTAAAGGTTTGTAAGCTGTCTCGGGATCAGCTCCCTCCAAAATTGCCTCGAATACTTGTGTCTCGGCCAATGCAGCATCTATCTCTTTTTGTTGCTGCAGAGCCTCTAATGTCGCTTGGAGACGGGCCTGTTTAGCCTGGCGTTCCACTTGGTGTCGGGCCTGTTCAGCCTGACGTTCCACTTGGGATCGGGCCTGTTCAGCCTGATGTTCCACTTGGGATCAGGCCTATTCCGCTTGGAATTCAATTTGGAGACGGGCCTGACTTACTTTTATTTCTATTTCACTGTCCGTATGCGCAGCTCCGGCTTTAGCTGCTACTAGTTTAGCCCGTGCTCTGGCGAGGGCTATGCTTACTCTAGAACCACCCGATGACCGTGAGCCAACTTGCGACCTGTAGTAACCGGTGCTTATAGACCGATTGTCACGTTCTACAGTTTCGTCTGCCTGTTTAAGGTCTTCTACTTGCTGCAAAGCATTTTCGCTATTATCTTCTGACATGTTGATGTGAGGTAGATGTGCTCTACGAGGTTAAGGCTTACTCTGGGTTCCTCCTGCTCTCCTCTTCACAGCTAGCCGTATTGCTATCTTTTCACTGTACTGGCCGCGCTAGACATGCTCCTATCTAGCTATCCAGCAAGTTAAACACTCATTCATAATAATTCTTCGTGAAGCGGTTTGCTGTTTGAAGCTTTTACTTGAACGAATTTGTGAAACTGTAAACAAAGACAAAGTATGTTTTGTACATAAACTGAGTACTACACATTCGATATTACACAAGATATAAACATATTTACAACAGTAGAATAGAATAATTGTATAACTAACTAACATTTGAACTAACTTCTGTAACTATTAAATATTAACCTTTTACAAACATAGTATTATCAAAATATTACTCTGACAACATTGCTATTATGCTAAGAACTAAAGATACTCACAGATATTGCGTTTGGCCTAACACATGAAGTCAGACTACACTGGATTGAAAATCCCTCATGGAATTCTCCATTACTTAAGTCAGGTTCTCCTGGTAGAACTGCTTCCTGGGGTCAACAGGAAGAAAGGTAAGAAGGTCAAATGACCTCTCACAGGAAGAAAGGAACAAAGGTCAAATGGCCTCACACAGGAAGAAAGGAACAGATGACCTTTCCAGCTTACAAACTGTTAACACAATAACCGCCACCAGAGGGTGCTATTGCATGTAAAAACATCCAGGATGTCACAATGTCCATCGGTCCAGAACAGAGATAGAATATAAAAACAGAGAGGTATTGTTGCAGTTGTACAAGGTATTGGTGAGACCGCACCTGGAATACTGCATACAGTTTTGGTGTCCATACTTAAGAAAAGACAGACTTGCTCTCGAGTCAGTACAAAGAAGGTTCACTCGGTTAATCCCGGGGATGAGGGGGTGGACATATGAGGAGAGGTTGAGTAGATTGGGACTCTACTCATTGGAGTTCAGAAGAATGAGAGGCGATCTTATTGAAACATATAAGATTGTGAAGAGTCTTGATCGGGTGGATGTGGTGAGGATGTTCCCAATGATGGGTGAAACTAGAACTAGGGGGCATAATCTTAGAATAAGGGGCTGCTCTTTCAAAACTGAGATGAGGAGAAACTTCTTCACTCAGAGGGTAGTAGGTCTATGGAATTTGCTGCCCCAGAAAGCTGTGGAAGCTACATCATTAAATAAATTTAAAACAGAAATAGACAGTTTCTTAGAAGTAAAGGGAATTAGGGGTTACGGGGAGCGGGCAGGAAATTGGACATGAGTCTATGTTCGGAACGGTTATGGCCCTGTGGGTAATGGAGCGGGCCCAGGGGTCGTGTAGCCTGGTTCTGCTCCTACTTCTTGTGTTCTAATTATGTGTTAGATTTCAGGAGATGGTTCTATTCCTGTTCCTGGCTGGGGTGGAGATCACCTTTTACAGAAGGTAAGTACTGTAGAAAATATAGGGACAGTGATCTCCTGGACGAGTTTCGATCGCCTAGATGGGTCGGAGAGGAATTTCCCAGATTTTTTTCTCCCAAATTGGCCATTGGGTTTTTTATCTGGTTTTTCGCCTCTCCCAGGAGATCACATGGGTTCGGGAGGGATGTAGAGTGATAGTAGATTTGAGGTTAGGATCAGATCAGCCATGATCTTATTGAATGGTGGAGCAGGCTCGAGGGGCCGATTGGCCTACTCCTGCTCCTATTTCTTATGTTCTTATGTGAACACTACCAGATTCCCAAGTGAGAAGAAATCACCAGTGAAATGTCAGGTGCCAGATACTTCACAAAGCTCGATGCCTCACAAGGATTTTGGCAACTAAAACTGGATGAAGAGAGCACCAAATACTGTACCTTCAACACACCATTTGGCAGGTATTGTTTCCTCAAAATGCCTTTCGGGATAATATCTGCATCTGAAATCTTTCATAGAGCGATGGAACACATAATTGAAGGTCTGGAAGGAGTTCGGGTCTATGTTGATGACATCATCATCTGGGGCTCCACACTGAAAGAACACAATGAGAGGCTGACTAAAGTGCTACAGAGCATACGCCGGAATGGACTGAAGCTCAACAAAGCCAAGTGTCAGTTTGGCGTCCAGGAAGTCACTTTCCTAGGAGATAATCTATCTGGTAAAGGAATAGAGCCAGATATGGAAAAAGTAAACGCCATACTCAAAATGCCCCGACCCACTGACAAAAAAGGAGTGCTACGCATCATGGGGATGATAAACTTCATTGCAAAGTTAATTCCTAACTTGTCAGCCAAGACAGCCTGTCTGCGAGACCTGCTACATAAAACAAATGAGTTTGCATGGACAGAAAAACATGAACAAGAGTGGATGAATCTCAAAACAGTGCTGACAACCACACCTGTACTCACCTTCTTTGACCCAACAAAGAGAATCAAAGTGTCAACGGATGCATCAAAAGATGGCCTAGGCGCGGTCTTGCTACAAGCAGAGGGTGAAGATTGGAAGCCTGTTGCCTATGTCTCCAGGTCTATGACTGATTCTGAGTGTCGATATGTCCAGATTGAAAAGGAATGTCTAGGCTTGGTAGTTGGACTAGAAAAGTTTCATGGCTACATATATGGACTTCCCACCTTCACAGTTGAGACAGACCACAGCCCACTGGTTGCCATCATAAAAAAGAACCTGAATGAGATGTCTCCAAGGATTCAATGACTCATGATGAAGCTGCAAAGATATGACTTTGAACTGATCTACACACCAGGCAAACACATAGGCCTAGAAATTCAGTTGCGTGCGCCAGCCGTTAGCGCCTTAGGAGGAGTAGATCTCGAGTGCTAGGCGCTTAGCGCCTGGGCGCAGCGCGATCTGCGCCTCGCCCCAACTTCAGTAGACATTTAGCGCCGGCGCAAAGTGTTTGCGCGCGCTCAGCTGCGCGCGCAGCTTATGACGTCATTTCGTCGTGCAACGCCCTTTGTGCGCCCCAAACCGGAACTTCAGTCGCGCCCGCCCAATGTGGGCGTGGCGGTGCTAAGAACTGTGAAGTGGAACGCAGCAGAGGCCCTGCGGGCCTCGGGGAGCGCTAATTAAAGGGCACTTACGCTGAACTATAAAGGCCAGCCATTTTGCTGCAATGACTTTTGGGCAACGGATTTCTGGACAGAGACCAAGGAAGAGACCTTACTGATTTGGCCCAACATAGGAGAGGTATTTTTGGCTTCTGGCCAGAGCTTGGAAAGTTGCCTCATTGTGATTTCATTGTTTGCAAGTATATTATGGGGGCTGCATGGGGTTCCAACCCTCAGTTCCAGCATTATGTGCGAAGGGCTCGCAGACGCTGTGTGAGAGGGGCAGCCATGCCTAGATGCAGAGGGGGCATCAGGCGTCGGCAACGTAGGCCTTACCCACTCAGGGAATACCGCCAGCAGGTGTCCTATCTCACCATGACTGCCGCGCAGTGTGTTAAGAGGCTGCGCTTCAGAAGGGAGGTGGTTGCAGAGATCTGCCAGCTGCTTCACAGAGATCTGCGTCCACAGCTGATGTGCAGGATGTCTCTGTCGGTGGAAGTGAAGGTCACGGTGGCTCTGAACTTCTATGCAAGCGGCTCCTTCCAAGCCGCTGCTGGGGACATAGCGAACATACCCCAGTTCGCCGTGCATCGCTGCATCCGGCAGGTCACCGATGCCCTTTTCACAAGGAGACACCAATTCATCTCCTTCCCCATGACCCTGGAGAGGCAGGAGCAGCGTGCAGTCGGATTTGCGAGGATCGCGGACTTCCCCATGGTGCAGGGCGCCATTGACTGCACGCATGTGGCTTTGCGGGCACCTATCGACAATGCCGAGGATTAACGCAACCGGAAGGGCTACCATTCCCTCAATGTACAGCTGGTGTGTGACCACAGGCAGCGCATCCTAGCTGTCAATGCCCGCTTTCCAGGCAGCAGCCACGATGCATTTATCCTGCGCCAGACTACTGTGGCTGACATGTTCCAGGCACAGCCTCCCCCAAGAGGATGGCTTATCGGGGACAAAGGCTATCCTTTGTGTACATGGCTCATGACCCCGCTCCGCGCGCCCAGGACCCCTGCTGAGGAGGCATACAATGAAAGCCATCAAGCCACAAGGAACATCATAGAGCAAACGATTGGCGTCCTCAAGCAACGGTTCCGCTGTCTGGATCGCTCCGGCGGATCTCTGCAGTATTCGCCTGATAGAGTGTCCCAGTTCGTCGTCGTTTGCTGCATGCTGCACAACCTGGCTATCCGCAGGACTCAGGCACTGCCACCTCACGTTGGACCACCACCTCAGGAGGACGAGCAGGAGGACCATGAGGAGGAGGAGGAGGAGGAGGAGGAGTACCAGCCCAGGAGGGAGCCACAAGGTCCAAGGGCCGTCCGTCGGCGGCTTATTGAACGACACTTCTCGGCCCCCTGTCAGGGAATGGCTTGTGGCACTGAAGGGACATGAATGCAGCCGCTCCGCAAGCTCTCAGCCGGTTAACGCAACAACCACTTGAAACATCACACATGGACAAGCTGAATAAAGAAAAAGCTTTATTGAACAAACTCAGGGCCCTTCCCACATGAAACCCAAAAACAGACAACACCCCCAAAAAACAGTCAAAAACATATCTCACTCCCACAACCTGGGGAGGAATAACAAAACTTGTCCATCCAAATGGCCTTCATCCTCGGCCTTACCAAAAGAATCCCCCCCATAGACAACACAACCACCCCCATATAAAAAAACATTTGCCAACACACTCTACTTTGTGTGCCGAGAGGGCGAGTCCTTGTCCAGCCTTTTCCGGCCCCTGGCCGACCTGCTGCTCCGCCTCAACCTGGGCCCTGTGGGTGCTGCAAGGCTGGGGGAAGGCTCCTGAGGGGCACATTGCGTGACGGCAGATGCCCTTGGGGGTCGGCCTAGATGAGCTCTGGCCCTCGAGGGGCCGGCTGCTGACTGCTGCAGCTGTGGCTGGGCAGCATCAGTCTCTCCAGCAGCTCGTGGCAGCTTCGCTGGGGGAGTGGCAGTGGCGGCTGCAGCAATGGGGGCAAGCTGGCTGATGCCAGGTGCTCGCTGCTCGCCTGAGACACTGGCACTCGGCCGGGCTGGCACTGCAGCAAGCGCAGCAATCTGCTGAAGGCCAGACCGCTGTGCTGATGCAGCGCGGCGGGTGCCCTGTCGATGCCTGGCTGAGACAGCGAGTGTGGCAGCAGTGAGAGCCCGTACTGCCCTGGTCTGTGCCCGCATCAGACCAGCCAGTGACTGCACGGCACCACTGATCAACTGGCCACTCGCTGCCTGTGCTGCCCTGAAGTCGTCCCGACTCGCGTCCTGTGCTGCCCTGAATTCGGCCCGACTCGCGTCCTGTGCTGCCCTGAATTCGGCCTGACTCGCGTCCTGTGCTGCCCCGAATTGTTCGAGACCCCTGGCCTGTGCTGCCCCGAGTTGTTCGAAACCCCTGGCCTGTGAGGCCCCGAAATCGGACACACTATGAGCCAGGGACTCGATGGCCTCAGGCAACCGTGCCACAACCCCCATGAACTCGGTGTGCCGGCGATCCGAGTCCGCGGACATTTGATCGAGGAGGCGCACCTCCTGGGCGAGGACCGTCTCCGGACTGGAGGCCGGACTCTCCCTCTGGGGAGAAGGCCGCCGACCTGGCCGACCCTTCCCGCGTGGCTGGACGCCACTGGGCCCAGCAACTACACTCCCCTGCAACACTTCCCCCCTCTGGGGAGAAGGCAGCTGAGCTGGCCGACCCTTCCCGCGTGGCTCGACGCCACTGGGCACAGGAGCTACACCCCCCTGCAACACTTCCCCCTGGCTCTCCTCCAGGGAAGACGTGTCCCCTCCATTGCCATCCCCTGGCGCGGATGAGGGTTCCCCCGATGGGCCGCCTTCCTCTTGCTCCTCCTCGTCCTCCTCTTCCGAGGGACTGGCACTGGCAGCTTCAGGTACCTCCTCCTCACCAGCTGAAAGCAGGAAGGCACAAGAGTAGCTTTAGAGTGAGGACAGGGCATCAGCGAGGGAGGCATGAGTGGTGGCATTCAGCGCATTTGTCGGACAGTGGCAAAGGATGTAGATCTGAAGCGCAAGGGGAACGAGAGAGGTCCAAAAGGTCATGTCCTTACCATTGGGGCCCAGCACATGCAACGGGGCCAATCAGCCGGCCACCCATGAGTCGACCCACGCGCTCCTCCAGGTCACTGAGCTGCTGGAACTGGGGACGGCCTCCCCCGGTGACAGTCCGGCTCTTCAGATTCTGGGCCAGCTTGGCCTGCAAGAGAAAGGACGGCCTCTAAGTACAGTGTGGTGCCCTGTTGTTGTGTGCACTGCCTCCCATGGTCGAATAGCTTGGCCAGTGTGGTGCCCTGTTGTTGTGTGCACTGCCTCCCATGGTCGAATAGCTTGGCCAGTGTGGTGCCCTGTTGTTGTGTGCACTGCCTCCCATGGTCGAATAGCTTGGCCAGTGTGGTGCCCTGTTGCTGTATGCACTGCCTCCCATGGTGGAATAGCTTGGCCAGTGTGTAAAGTGCAGAAAGTGCAATGGATGTTCATGCCAGTGCCATAGCTGCTGGATGAGGGCTGGCCATTAGGGCTTTGAGGTCCCTTTGCCCATAATGTGAGGTGCACATGCAAGGATGAGGAGGACACTGGAAAGAGTACTCACCCTGACAATCCGAGTGAGGTCGTTAAACTTTTTCCGGCATTGGACACCAGTCCTGGGGACATCGCAGGTGGCTGTGACCCTCTGGGCGATATCCCTCCAGGCTCTCCTGTACACCCTGGTGGCAGGCTTCTTGCCACTGTCCGGGAACAAGATATGGCGTCTCTTCTCCAAAGCCCTAACCAGCACCTTTAAATCATGGGCAGAGAAGCGCTGCGCTCGCTCACGGGCCCTCTGCATCCTTCCTGGCGCTATTTCTCTCCAGCAGCAGTGTTTAGGCCTAGCTGGAGGGCTGCAGTATCCAGGGCGTGGCAGCAGACCAAGTCGACCCTTCCCCCTTTAAGAGCTGGCCGGCGCCAGGGTGTCTGCTGTCAATCAAGACATGACCGCACCTGCGCTGCGCCCGGCCTCGGCGGTATCAGTCTGCACCGCCGGCTTAGCGCCTAAAGATAGCCGTGCATCGCCAGTTTTAGCGCTCGAGCAAACTCCTTGGCCAAAGCTACTGAATTTCGGCGAAGTGGCCTCCACTTTCCGGCGGGCGCAAACTTTAGCGGCCGCCCGACTTTACCGCCCCAAAAGTGGCTATACTGAATTTCTAGGCCATAGTGTTAGCAGATGCACTATCCCGAGCACCCACAATGAGTCATGTGCGCTCTACTGAAGAAGACGTGGATGTTCATGTGAGTATGGTCACTGCTGCGCTGCCCGTGTCAGACACAAAATCAAAGCAAATAGCAGAAGAAACAGTAAAAGATACAGTGTTACAAACAGTAATAGAGAACATTCATCATGGTTGGCCAAAAGGTTCCTGTCCAAAGTACTATCACATAAGGTCAGAGTTGAGTGTTGCAAGTGGACTATTACTAAAACAGAACAGAATAGTCATTCCACAGGCTCTACTTCAAGACATGCTCAAAAGGATTCATGAGGGACACCTCGGAATTGAAAAATGCAAATGGAGAGCAAGAGACACTGTTTATTGGCTGGGCATAAATAAGGACATTGAGAACATGATAGGCATATGTGAGGCATGTCAGAAACACCAAAACAAACAAGCAAAGGAACCAATGATAGTAGCTAACTTACCAACAGCACCATGGCAAAAGGTTGGTATGGACCTTTTTCATTTGAATGGTAAAGAATATCTATTAGTGATTGACTACTATTCTAACTATCCTGAGATGGCGCTGATCTCAAGCACATCAGCAAGCAGTGTCATAATGCATGTGAAATCCATCTTCGCCAGACATGGAATTCCCAGGATTGCCGTTAGCGACAATGGTCCGTGCTTCAACTGTAAGGAGTGGCAACAGTTTGCAGCACAGTATGACTTTCAGCACATCACATCCAGTCCTTTGTATGCTCAGTCGAATGGTAAGGCAGGGAAAGGTGTTCAAGTTCTCAAGCAGCTACTGAAGAAAGCAACAGAAAGCAAGTCTGATCCTTATCTCGCCCTGCTGAGCTACCGAGCCTCACCTTTAGACTCTGGTTCTTCACCTGCTGAACTCCTAATGGGTCACAAGTTGCATACCACGCTACCCTGCTGTGCAAAAGAAAAGCAGAGTAAGGAACTGAGACAGAGACTTCAACTGTTAAAGCTGAAACAGAAATCATACTATGACAAGTCATCCAAAACTCTGAAACCATTGACAAGGGATGATGTTGTCAGGATTGAGGATCCAGATGCATGGAACAGGAAAGCTACAGTTCTTGAGGAAGTAGGACCAAGGTCATATACTGTTAGAACTGAGGAAGGACAGATTCTCAGGAGGAACCGCCGTTCCCTCCTGAAAACACAAGAAACTATCCATGAGCAAGTCGATGACAATGCCGCAACTGAATCTTGTCACTCACCACCAGAACAATCTAACACAAATACACATGAAAACACATCAGACTTACCTGTGCTGAGAAGATCCACACATGAAGTAAAAAAGCCTGATAGACTTAATCTTTGAGTACAAAGAAAACTATATTGAAAATGTATTGCCTGTTGTGAAGATGTTTATGTTGTTATGATTGATTGATATTGATTTTGTTTAACCTCAAAGAAAGGGGGATGTAATGATCAGCAACATGTCATTCTAGGATGGTACACTAGGTGGAGCTGTATGTATATAAGAGTGGGCTACCCACGATGCACTAGGCTATCCACAAGGCAGTAGTCAAGATGGATGCTGTACAAGTCCACATGGCTGAATAAAGTGACTAGCTCAAGCTAGCTGGTCATAATAAGAATGTCTATTTATTTATGAACATAACAAAGCCTGAAGGGGATAATGGTAGAATGCTGAACTATAATCAATGAACAACACTCTCACATAGGTGTTCCTCTTATCCAGGTGTGATAAGGCAGTGTGCAGTACAGTGGCGATGGCATCATCCCTAGATCTGTTTGGGCGGTAGGCAAATTGGAGTGGGTCCAGTGTGTCAGGTAGTAACGAGTTGATGTGGGTTTTGACCAGCCTCTCAAAGCACTTCATGATGACAGAAGTGAGTGCTATGGGGCGGTAGTCGTTTAAACAGGTTACTTTTGTTTTTTTGAGGACTGGAATAACTGATGTCATCTTGAAGCGGGTGGGGACTACAGACTGGTACAGTGAATGGTTGAATATATCCGTAAACACGGCTGCCAGCTGGTCAGCGCATGCTCTAAAGACACGCCCAGGGATTCCATCTGGACGGGGTGCTTTGTGGGTGTTCACTCTCTTAAAAGTCTTGCTCACATCAGCCACGGAGATTGAGAAGACCCGGTCGTCCTGAGCCGCGGGTGCCCTTGTAACAGGCCAGTTGTTGTTGGCCTCAAACCGGGCGTAAAAAGTGTTAAGCTCGTCCGGGAGAGAGGCATTGCTGGGCATGACACAGCTGGGTTTCCCTTTGTAGTCTGTAATAGATTGTAGTCCACTCCACATCCTTTGCGAGTCTGAGCTATGATAGTGTGACTCCACTTTGTCCGTGTATTGTCTTTTTGCATTTTTGATGGTTTTTCTGAGGTCGTACCTTGATTTCTTGTACTCATCCATGTCCCCAGAGTTGAATGCGATGGACCGTGCTTTTAGCATAGCACGGATATTGCCATTTACCCATGGTTTCTGGTTGGGAAATGATCGTACAACAATCCTCAGAACAACGTCGTCTATGCACTTGTTTATGAAACTAATGACTGAATCTGTATATGTGTTGATGTCATTGTCCGAGGCATTCCGGAACATATCCCAGTCAGTGGAATCAAAACAGTCTTGTAACATAGCGTCTGATTGATCCGACCACCGTTGTAGAGATCTCATCACAGGCTTTTCCTTTTTCAGTTTCTGCCAATAGGTGGGTAGCAGCAGGATGGAGTCGTGATCTGATTTGCCGAAGGGAGGGCGGGGGAAGGCCTTGTATCCATCCCGGAATGGAGTGTAAACGTGATCTAGTGTGTGTTGCGTTTGCAAAGATAATCCAGAGGCCGTATGCAGAGCTCAGTTCATGTTGCTTTTAATGGCTGATCCAAACACACTCTTCCAGGCAAAAGCAATCGAATACCTATATCCAATGTCAGACACAATACAACGATAACAGCACTATCAAACTCCATGTGCTCAGGCCAAGGCAATCGAGTACCTATCACCAATGTCAGATATAACATTTCCTCCCCCCTCACAGAATTTCAAACATGAAATGTAGTGACCAAATCCTGTAGGTGGCCAGGGCGAGAACGTGTACGAACAGGCCGAGGTGCGGACTGGTGAAGAGCAGGCCAAAGTGGGGACTGGTGAGGAGCAGGATGAGGCACAATATCTGCTTGAGGGTTGGCTGGCTGAGCCACATGTGCATCCCGCCACTCTGGGGGTAAGGCTTGGGATTAGGTCCATATAATCCCGCATCAGGTGGTGCTGGCACCTTCCAAAGGCGGCTGGTATGCCACCGAGAGCCATCAGTGAGGCAGAAAGTGGCTGGTCCAAGTTGGCGGCTGATTTGGAGAGGGGAGGACCAGAATGAGGCCATCTTATTGTTGCGGTGAGGCCTGCGGACTCTGACCCAATCGGAGACTGAGATGTTGGGTGCCTTGGCCCTCTTCGACTGGTCGAAGCGGAGTTTCATCTTCTCCTGCTGTCTAACGGCTGTGGCTTGAGCCCGTGGAGCAGGGCTCTGAGCTAGCGAGGGGTGGAGCCTGCCAAGGGGCAGCATGAGCTCACGGCCTAGCATGAGGGATGCGGGTGAGACCCCTGTAGTGGAATGCTGGGAGGCTCTGTAGTGCAGCAGTGTGTGGAGGAGGGCCTTGTCAAACGCACAACCCTGGGATAGGTGTGCTCTGAGGCCATTTTTCAGTGCCTGATTAAAACGCTCCACCCCCCCCATTTGACTCGGGGTGGTAGTACGTGACGGATGCCCTTGCTCTCAAGGTAAGAGGAGAGTTCCGAAGAGACCATTTGGGGGCCATTGTCTGTGGTGAAGGACTTTGGATGCCCCCAGCGGGAGAAGAGGGACTCAAGGATATCGATGATGACCCGAGAGGTGACGGAGCCCACGGCAGTGACCTCTGGCCATTTTGAGTGCAGGTCATAGGTCACCACTAGGAACCGTTGATGGTGGGGGACACCATGGATCTCCCCGCAGACGTCCAGCTGCAGGTGCTCCCAGGGCTGAGAGGGCCAGGCAAGGGGTTGCAGGGGTGGAGGAGCTTGGTGGCCAGTCTTGCCACTTACAAGGCAGGCTGTACAGTCCTTGACCAGGGCCTCGATTTCCCTGTTGATACCCGGCCACCACACTAGGTCTCAGCATCGTTGTTTGAGCTTCACTATGCCCAAGTGGCCCTCGTGTGCCATGGATAAAACACGCGCACGAAGGGCACTTGGGACCACAGTGCAGAGCCCACGTGCAACACAGGAGTCATTCCAGCAGGAGAGCTCCTCTTTAACTCTGGAGTAGGCAGACAGTTCCTCAGGCACCTTGCGAGGCCAGCCATCTCTGATGAAGGTGCACAGCTGAGAGAGGGCCGGACCCTGTTCAGAGGCCTCTTTGAGCTCCTGGAGAGAGACTGTGGTTTGGAGAGGCGTGTGCAGCATCTGGACGATATCCTGTTCCACATGTTCAGACCTGATGAGTGGGGCTGAGGCAGAGACAGTGCGGGAGAGCAGATCTGCAACAACATTGTCACGTCCTGGTGTGAACTGGAGACTGAAATTGTATTGGCGGAGGCGGTCAGACCAGCGGTGTAGACGCAGTGGTCTGTGGCCCATGCAGGATGTCGACAGCAGGGCAGTGAGAGCCTGGTGATCGGTTCGCAGGGTGAAGGCACGGCCATACGTGTACAGGTGCCACCGCTCACATGCCCAGACCCACGCCAGTGCCTCACGCTCGCCTACTGTGTACTTCTGTTCAGTGGGGCTAAGGGCTCGGAAGGCAAAGGCGATTGATTTCTCCACTCCATTCTGTATCTGCGATAACACTGCCCCCACAACTGCAGCGGACGCGTCGCAGGTGACGAGGGTGGGGCTGGCGACGTCAAAGTGAGCCAACACTGGAGGCGACGTGAGCTGCGATTTGAGGAGGCGAACAGCTTCCGAAAAGGCTTGTGACCACACCCAGGGCTCATCCTTTCGCAGGAGCTGGCGCAGTGGGGCTGTGGTGGCTGAGTACTGGGGCAAAAACTTCAGGTAGTACCCAGTTATGCCAAGGAAGGAGGCAACCTGTGCTGCAGAGCTGGGTTCTGGGATGCTGTGAATAGCATCCACGTTTGACTGGAGTGGGGATATACCGTCAGCCGACAACCGAAACCCCACAAATTTGATCTCTGAAACAGCAAAGACACACTTTTCGCCATTCAGTGTGAGCTTGTGTTTTGCTAGAGCCGTGAAAACTCTGTGAAGGCATTCGTCATGAGTGGAGGTCGAGGGCCCATGCACGACGATGTCATCCAGGTAAATGGCCACCCCAGGAATGCCCGCGAGCACAGAGGACATCACCTTTTGGAAGCAGCTGGGTGCAGAGCTAAGTCCAAATGGCATCCTGGTCTACCGAAAGACGCCAGCATGTGTCACAAAAGCAGTGAGGTCCCTGCTGCTGGGGTGGAGGGAACCTGTAGATAGCCCTGTCGAAGGTCCAGTTTCGAGAACAGGATGGAACCATAGAACTGCGCTGTGAGTTCCTCTGACGTGGGCAGTGGATATTTGTCAGGGATTACGGCCTTATTCACTGCTCGAAGATTGACACAGACGCGTAGACCACCTGACTTTTTCATTGCGACCACCAGGTTGGAGACCCATGGGGAGGCATCAACTGGTTCGATGATGCCAGCTTCCAGTAGCTGCTTTAGTTCAGCTGTGACCCCGTCACGGAGAGCAAGCGGGATGCGGCGCAGTGGCTGAATGACAGGGGTAACGGTGGAGTCAACCATGGGCTGGTGGGTGAAGGCAGTCAGGCAGCCCAGACCCTCGAAGAGTGCTGGCCATGTTTGGCGCCATGGTGAGGCGACGGCAGAATCGCAGACCCGCCTGTGTCCAAGAGAGAAAAACCCAGGTCAGTGAAAAGATCCAGTCCCATCAGGTTAGCTCCTTGGCGTGCCACATGAAAACAAAAATCTGGCAAAACTTTTGTTCCATAGCGTACAGTGAGGTTGACTGAGCCCACTAGTCCAATTTTCGAATTACCATACCCGCAAAGGGCAATGGAGGGCGCAGAGAGTGGCAGGGCGCTGAAAAAGCGTTTGAATGTGTCCACATTCAGCAGTGAGACGCTGGCACCGGTATCCAACAACAGAGGGATGCACACATCATTCAGGTTAATTGTGCATGACTTGAAAGCCACTACTGGCCCAGAGCTCATGTTGTGAATTATAGGCCAACTGCTTGAGGACTGAGAGTGTTCATTTGTAGCAACAGGGGCAGAGCGGCAGACATTGGCAAAGTGATTTTGTTTTCCACAATTGTGACAGGCTTGGCCGCGCGCGGGGCAATTCTGCGCTCTGGTAGCATGTGAACAAGATCCGCAGTTTCCATACTGTTGCCGCGGTAGCGCGCATTGCTGCCCTCGCACGAGCATTACCGTGTCAGAGCTGTCGGGGCCGAGGGCACTGTCACTGGGTGTGTGTGCTAGTTTCGCTGCACATTCGGCTGCAGACTCCACTTGAAAGGCAATGTTGACTGCCTGTGACAACGACAGATCGTCAGACTCGAGTAACAGTCTTTCACGCACTCTCACGTTGTTGGTGTGCTCTATTAGTTGATCACGCACCATCTCGTCTTGTAGTGCACTGAACTTGCACGAGCTAGCTAACCCCCTCAAATTAGCCACGTATTTATGCACCAACTCGCCGGGGAGTTGATGACGCTGTCTAAAAATGAATCGCCGCAGGAGGGCACTTTGTGGGGCAGAGAAGTGTGTGCTTAACAGAGCCACAGCCACATCATACGTTTGAATTGAGTCTGCTGTGCATAATGTCCCAAGAACATGTTGGCCCTCCGCTCCCAAGCAATGGGATAACAGTGCCTTTTTCCGTGCTGTACTCACATTTTCTAGTCCAAGAGCAATGAGGTAGGTTTCAAAGGACTGTAACCAGCGAACCCATGGGATCGGGGGCTCACCAGGTAATGCAAGGAAGGGAGGAGATGGTGGAAGAGAGATTTCAGCCATCCTCGTCGCCAAATGTTGTGTTTGCAAAGATAATCCAGAGGCCGTATGCAGAGCTCAGTTCATGTTGCTTTTAATGGCTGATCCAAACACACTCTTCCAGGCAAAAGCAATCGAATACCTATAGCCAATGTCAGACACAATACAATGATAACAGCACTATCAAACTCCATGTGCTCAGGCCAAGGCAATCGAGTACCTATCACCAATGTCAGACATAACAGTGTGTTCTTGGCTCGCGTTGGGCAGGTGATATGCTGATGGTACTTAGGCAGTACTTTCTTCAGATTGGCTTTGTTGAAGTTGCCAGCCACGATGAATGCAGCCTCTGGATGGGAAGTTTC
The DNA here is from genome assembly GCF_052327205.1 of Somniosus microcephalus. Classification (NCBI taxonomy): domain Eukaryota; kingdom Metazoa; phylum Chordata; class Chondrichthyes; order Squaliformes; family Somniosidae; genus Somniosus; species Somniosus microcephalus. The sequence goes on from NC_141003.1 coordinate 28,245,882, forward strand.
AAGCCTGCTAATGGTCCCATACAGCTCGTTCAGTGCCCTATTTGCGTCGGCCTGTGGTGGAATATACACCGCTGTAATGATCACGGATGAGAACTCTCTCGGGAGGTAGAGGGTCGGCATTTGATCATCAGGTGTTTGAGGTCAGGTGAACAATAAGATGTAAGTAGTTCCACGTCTGAACACCAAGAATTGTTGATCATAAAGCATACTCCACCCCCTCTATTCTTCCCCGAGTCCTTTGTTCGGTCTAGCCGGTGAATGTTGAATCCCTCTGGTTGAATGGCCGAAGCCGGTATCGATGAATCAAGCCAAGTCTCAGTGAAAAAGTGTGGTGTGACTTGGAGGGGAACTTGGAGGTGGTGGTGTTCCCGTGTGCCTGCTGCCCTTGTCCTTCTAGGTGGAAGAGTTCGTCGGTTTGGGAGGTGCTGCCAAAGAAGCCTTGGCGAGCTGCTGCAGTGCATCTTGTAGATGGTACACACTACAGCCATGGTACGTCGATGGTTGAAGGAATGAATGCTTAAGGTGGTGGACGTGGTGCCAATCAAGTGGGCTGCTTTGTCTTGGATGGTGTCAAGCTTCTTGAGTGTTGCTGGAGCTGCACTCATCCAGGCAAGTGGAGAGTATTACATCACACTCCTGACTTGTGCCTTGTAGATGGTGGAAAAGCTTTGGGGAGTCAGGAGGTGAGACACTCGCCACAGAGTACCCAGCTTCTGACCTGCTCTTGTTGCCACAGTATTTATGTGGCTGGTCCAGTTAAGTTTCTGGTCAATGGTGACCCCCAGGATATTGATGGTGGGGGATTCGGTGATGGTAATGCCATTGAATGTCATTGGGCAGTGGTTAGACGCTCGCTTGTTGGAGATAGTCATTGCCTGGCACTTGTGTGGCGTGAATGTTACCTTCCACTTATCAGCCCAATTCTGAATGTTATCCAGGTCTTGCTGCATGCGGGCATGGACTGCTGCATTATCTGAGGAGTTGCAAATGGCACTGAAGACTGCAGTCATCAATGAACATCCCCATTTCTGACCTTATGATGGAGGGAAGGTCATTGATGAAGCAGCTGAGGCCTAGGACACTGCCCTGAGGAACACCTGCAGCGATGTCCTGGGGCTGTGATGATTGACCTCCAACCACCACAACCATCTTGCTTTGTGCTCGGTGTGACTCCAGTCAGTGGAGAGTTTTCCCCCCCCGATTCCCATTGACTTCAGTTTTACTAGGGCTCCTTGATGCCACACTCAGTCAAATGCTGCCTTGATGTCAAGGGCAGTCACTCTCACCTCACCTCTGGAATTCAGCTCTTTTATCCATGTTTGAACCAAGGCTGTAATGAGGTCTGGAGCCGAGTGGTCCTGGCGGAACCCAAACTGGGCATCAGTGAGCAGGTTATTGTTGAGTAAGTGCTGCTTGAAAGTACTGTCAACGATACCTTCCATGCATGTACTCCTGTGTTGTAGCTTCCCCAGGTTGGCATCACATTTTTAGGTACGCCTGGCGCTGCTCCTGGCATGCCCTTCTACACTCCTTATTGAGCCAGGGTTGGTTACCTGGCTTGATGGTAATGGTAATGAGGGATATGCCGGGCCATGAGGTTGCAGATTGTGGTGGAATACAATTCTGCTGCTGCTGATGGCCCACAATGCCTCACGGATGTCCAGTTTTGAGCTGCTAGATCTGTTCTGAATCTATCCCATTTAGCACGGTGGTAGTGCCACACAACACAATGGAGGGTGTCCTCAGTGTGAAGACGGGACTTCATCTCCACAATGACTGTGCGGTGGTCACTGCTACCAATGCTGTCATGGACAGATGCATCTGCGACAGGTAGATTGGTGAGGACGAGGTCAAGTAGGTTTTTCCCTCGTGTTGGTTCTCTCACCACCTGTCGCAGGCCCAGACTGGCAGCTACGTCCTTCAGGACTCGGCCAGTAGTGGTGCTACTGAGCCACTCTTGGTGATGGACATTGAAGTCCCTCACCCAGAGTATATTCTGTGCAACATGGAGTATTGATTCATCAGTTGAGGGAGGGCAGTAGGTGGTAATCAGCAGGAGGTTTCCTTGCCCATGCTTGACCTAAAGCCATGGGGTCTAGGAGAAAATATTGAGGACTGCCAGGGCCACTCCTTCCCAACTGTATGCCACTGTGCCCGCCACCCCTGGTGGATCTGTCCTGCTGGTGATGGAGGAGTTTGGGACAATGGCTGAAAGGTATGATTCTGTGAGTATGACAAGTCCCAGATGTTGGTGAGGAGGACTTTGCAGGGTCGACTGGGCTGGGTGTGCCATTGTTGTGTCTGTTGCCGGTGCCGGGTGGTCCGTCCGGTTTTATTCTTAGTGGTTTTTTACAACTGAGTGGCTTGCTAGGCCATTTCGGAGTTAAGAATCAACCACACTGCTGTGGGTCTGGAGTCACATATAGGCCAGACCAGGTACGGACAGCAGATTTCCTTCCCTAAAGGACATTAGTGAACCAGATGGGCTTTTATGACAATCTGATAGTTTCATGGTCATCATTGCTGATATTAGCTTTTTTTAAATTCCAGATTTATTTAATTAACTGAATTTAAATTCTCTGCAGTGGTGGGATTTGAACTCATGTCTCACATATCATTATATTAGTTAGGCCTCTGGATTAGTAGTCTAGTAACATACCCACTATGCTACCGTTCCTGATATTCATTGTATTTCCCTACAATATTTAGATAGTTCCACAAACTTTAATCTTTGCTTATAATCTGTAGTACGGAAAGTAGGATATATATACTCAGCTGCATATTTCTGCACCTGTAGTGTATGTCCTGAAATCCTTCAATTAGATCTATTATCATGTGCAATTATAGGAATTTGTCAAAGTTGTAACTTTTATTCTGATAGAGAAGGATTTAGGTCTTCATGACTTCAAATATACCACCTGAACGATACAGAGAACTGAATAATGTTGCCTCTCATACATTCTTAATGGAACAGTCAGGCTAATTTGGCGGACATATCACCATCTATGTTCATTTTAAGGAATCGGCCCCGTCAGAGAATTAATGAGATAATCAGATGCACAAACAAAACATTCTTGCAGAATTTATTAGTGGTTATTTTTAGTTTTACATTTCTTTTTGAATACTTTGGGGGGTGTTTAGTTCTATTCATGGAGGGTAAGTTTTTAAAAAATGTTTGCGTTGTTTGCACTCTTTGAAAAATGGCAATTCAAATTTGAAAACAAGTAATGACCGCATGAGAGCGTATTATCCTAAATTTAGAAAGTGAAATCTGTTCCTCATATTTGTGGGTGCAATAGCTATTAGATCAATCAAAACTCCAGAAATAATTAAACCTTGGAGGACTAGGGCCCATATATAGAGCTGCATACAGATAGATCTCAGTAGACTTAATGGCTTGTTTTGGACATGTTTGTTTTGTCTTATTATTAGTACGTAAAATATTAGTCACGGTGTTTATTGTGCTAACTGTATAGCTTGCATGTTTATTCAGCTAAATGTGTTGAAATTGGTTATTTTACAATGGTGCACTACGATATAGCTGTAGAACTTTCATAAGGCAAACTGTTAGTTATTATGTGATTATGCATTGAGGTTTAAGCTCCTTGGTCACCTGTGGAGCTATGTAGATTGGAATTGTGAAAGTTCTAAACCATGACCACATGAGAGGGCAGTAAAAAAAGGTATCCTACTTAAGCCTGAAATCGACTGATAGCGAATCGGCAGCCCATTTTACACACGTCTAATTTTCTTTTCCAATGGCGTAGACCAATTTCACTCACAATAACTTTCATATCTATGTGGCTTCTCCTTCTATTTCCTTCTGGACCATGATCCACTACAAAACTCCAATCTCATAGATCCCCAAACCCACACAGGCCTATTTCTAGTTCTTCCTCAAGATACAGAAACATTGGCTGTCCCAGTAGATTCATTGTTACAGATTGCTCCCTGTCCACTGAACTATTCTTTCTCTTATCTTGATCCAATCTTTCCCCAGCCCCTTGTCCACCCTACCTACCTATATCTGTGACTCTTCTGAGTCTGCCACTCTAATGATGTTTGGTTCAATGTGAAACCAACAGACCTTCTACATCTCAATCCTTCACCAGGACAATCTTGAAGGTGAGGTTTTTCTTAACCTGAACAACTTCTCTTAACTCCTCTCACTTCCAAATAGAAGGTGTTGCTATGGGACCCTGTATGAGTCCCAGGTATGCCTGACTTTCTGTTTTAGAATATGGGGAATGCCTCCCTGACAACTGTAATGGTGCCAATTCTTGCTTTGGCTCTAATCTGGAGAATTTCATTGACTATGCTTCCAATTTCTACCTATCCCTTTACGCGGCCCATCTTGAATATTCCCTTTCATTCCTGGACTTCTCTCTCTGTCTCAAACAATGGGATTTCCACTGCAATCTATTGGAATTCTGACACCGACCGACTCCACAACTGCCTGGATTAATCTTGTTCCCATCCTGATTCTGTAAAACCTCCTTCATTTTCTCCCAGTTTCTCCATTGTTTTTGCATTCAAATCTCTAGTCTTTGTGTCAAAAGGCCCTTTGACTATGTGTGTCTTATTTCCTGTCTTTTTTCTCTCATCCCCTCTCTTCTTTCAGCACAGCTCATTTGACAGCATTCACTCCTCTGAATCAGAAAGTCATGGGTTCAAGCCTCGCTCCAGGAGCCAAGCATATAATCTAAGTTGACACTTCAATGCACTATCGGATGAATGTTGCATGGCTGGACGTGTTGTCTTTCAGATGAGATGTTAAACTGAGGTTCCGTCTGCCTATTTAGATGGTTCAAGTGGACATAAAAGATCCCATGTCACTATTCAAAGAAGATAATAGAGATCTCTAGGTGTCCTGGCCAACACTCCTCGTCAACTAACACCACTATAACAGATCAACTGGTGTCCCTCTTATTTGCTGTTTGTGGGATCTTTCTGTGTGCTAATTGGTTGTCACATTTTTGGGTCGCAGGAGAGGGTCATTGTGTGAACATTATAAATGGGGGCGAGCAGCACACATAGTTTGTTGTAGTATTGTGCTTCTCAAACCACACAAAAACTCAGCAGTAAAGTAAATATGCCATTGAGGAATAACTTCTTGGCAAGTTGATGAAATAAACCATCCACCACTGCGCGTGTTGACAAAATGAAAATGGTTGAAGTAGGAGGTAGAGGGCTGAGTCGACAGAAAGTTGAAAATGGTTTCTATGTGTCCTGCAAGGATCTAAATGAGTAGGACCAATGGGCTAAGTGGCTATTTTTCCTGTTCTGGTATTCGGCTATAATAGTGTTTGTGATAAATCCATGTAGTGAGACAAGGACTCGAAGAGGCGATACCGTAGAATTAGCACAAGTACTTTATTAACAAACAGAGTAACAAACATCATGCCTGCATCCTGGCATTTCACCTTTGCTGAGCTTGACAGGAAGCAAACCTCTGACCTTAACAGGAAGCAAACCTCTGACCTTAGCAGCAGCATTGGCTACAGCACCACCTCGTGGATAACCTTAATCATAACATCCCAGATTACTATATCCCTCCCCCCTTAAGATTTCAGTATGAATTTCTTAACAAACAACCATTCCTGAGAGTCACATAAGGAGTCTCCATTCATCATGTTCCATACTTGACGAATCTAACAGTTCAGTATCAATCTCTCTGGTGGCTTGCGAGCCCTTTGTGAACGTCTAACAGTAAAGTCGCTGCTTGTTTGTGGTGAAGCCACCAGCTGCTCCTGAGCAGTGCTCAGAGTATCTGACTCTGCAACGATGGTTTCCTCTTGACGAATAGGTTCCTGTGGAATTGGCTCTGTCCCTGGTGGTGGCACCACAGATGCACTTGGATAACTGGGGGCAACCCTGTCTTCAGTCATTGCATCTGGAACCTTCATTTCAATTTCCCCTTGTCTGGGAAGTATCTGATCTACATGTCTGCGTACTACAATACCATCTCCCAACATGACCTTGTATGACACTGGACCTGTCGTTGAGTCTATGAAGCCAGGAATCCACTTTGGTCCATGTAATGATATCAGCAAATAGTGATGTTATTTGCCTGTTCGATTATGATGCCTTAATAGCATGATTGCAGGTATTGATTACTTATGCCTGACCAGCAGAGGTCATGTGACTGAGAGAAGCAAGGCAGAGAGTTTTACTTTCAGTTTCATTCTAGATGCATCACAGCATAGTATGTTCTGTAAAGGCTGTTAAAAAGAGTTGAATAGACTTTAGATTAAAACTCATTCTCTTTCATAAATGAGGCATTATTGAACCCACAAAGAAATCAAAACATGGTGTCAGAAGTGGCTGAAAGAGAGGAAGAGAAAAAAAAAACTGAAGTTAAATCAGCTCTCCACATATTAGCAAGCCAAAAGAGAACATCGTTGCTTACCATTAGAGAATAGCTAACGAAGTGAAAGAATGGAAGGTTTACACCCACCGGCGATGCTTCAATTGACCGGTAATGTGGCTGAAAATTGGAGGAGATTCAAACAACGTGTAGGGTTGTATTTATCAGCAATCGGAGCTGACGATAAAAGTAATAAACAGAAATTGTCCGTGTTTTTACATGTAGTGGGTGATGCAGCGCTGGAGGTATATAATAATTTCATATTTGCTGTTGATGGAGACAAAATGAAGCTAGATAAAATAATGGAACAGTTTGAGGCCTACTGCATACCTAAACGCAATGTGACCTTTGAGAGGCACAAATTTTTCACATGTGCACAGAAAATCGGTGAGACTATTGATCAGTATGTGACTGAACTGAGAAACTGAAGCAAATCGTGTGAATTTGGGGGACTGACAGACTCGCTGATAAAAGACAGACTGGTGTGTGGTATTCCAGATAATGGTCTAAGGGAAAGACTGCTAAGAGAGCAAGATCTAGACCTGGGAAAAGCCATAGCACTGTGTAGGGCTACAGAGACTGTGAAGTTGCAGGCAAAGGAGCTGTTCAGTGACTCTCACTGCATCCACGTTGCAGCTACTAAGAACGGATACAAACCGTTTAACAAAGAGAGCGCCAATGTGAAAAAAGAGACGTGGCCAGCAAACGAAAATGAAAGGGACAATCGGAAGTCATGTAGTCGATGCGGTACACAGCATCCACCAAGAAAGTGTCCAGCATATGGTAAAACTTGCTATAGTTGCAACAAGAACAACCATTATGCCCGTTGCTGCAAGAACCAAGTGCAACAAAGCAAGGTCCATGCAGTAGATGCAAGCGACATAGAGGAATTCTATGTAGATGTTGTGTCTGAAAACAAAAAAGAAAGAGACTGGATGTTGACACTAAAAGTGAACGACATACACATTCCATTTAAATTGGATACTGGAGCACAAGTTAATGTGATATCAGAGACCGATTTTAAGAGAATTAGACCCAGACCAAAGTTATATAGAATACAAGTGAAAGTGACCGGATACTCAGGTACTGATATACCAGTGGAAGGAAAATGCATTGTCAAAGTAACACACAAGGACAGAGAGCACACGCTAGCATTAATCGTGGTGCCAAAGGATGTGCAAGCCATACTAGGTTTAAAAGCCTGTGAGAGACTGAACCTGGTAAAGAGAGTCCTCGTTGTGGAAAGTGAAATAGAGACAGTCTATGATGAACTGAATGTTGCGTACACACCGGGTAAGCTGATGTATACAGCAGACACGTTGTCCAGAGCTGTTGACCCAGGAGAGCCCGCAAACACAGTGAAAAGACTGAAGTACAAGGCAAAAGACAGTGGAACTGACTTCGACCAGAGCATGCTTGTATACCACACAACGCCGCTCGAGTGTGGTATGTCACCAGCCCAACTCCTGATGGGACGTCGGCTAAGGTCAAACCTACCCATCCCGGAGAACCTCCTGAAAACAAAAGAGGGGGAGAAAATGAGGAAGTTCAAAGAACAACAGAAAGAAAAGCAAAAGTACTATTATGACAGAGGAACACAAAACCTACCTGAACTCCACACTAGTGACCAAGTAAGGTTCAAAGACAAAACAAACACATGGACTCAGAAGGGAACTGTCCTGAGTGAAGTTCAACCAAGATCATACACCATTCAGACAGATGAGTGTGCTGTTCTGAGAAGAAATCATCGAGATCTTCTCATGGGACCAGCCACAGCAGGTCAAGAGACTGATACTGTTGAACAACCTGATCACACAGCTGAGAACCAATCATCTGAGGCAACAACTCAGATTCAAGGACAATCAATCAGAAAATCCTCAAGACACGTGAAGCCTCCTGAGAGACTCATTGAGCAAATTTAAGGACTATTGTTATAGAAGGAAGTAATGTTATCTTATTCTTTCTTCAAGTTCTATTGTATTGACATATTTCATGTGAACACACAAAGCAAGGTTAAAAAACCTTGATCATGATAATGATAATGTAAGTTCATTAAGTGTTACAGTTAAAATGCAGATTAATACAAAGAAAACATGTTAGTTAAAAGTAAAATACTTTTGTTTTAAGAAAGGGAGATGTAATGATATCAGCAAATAGTGATGTTATTTGCCTGTTCGATTATGATGCCTTAATAGCATGATTGCAGGCATTGATTACTTATGCCTGACCAGCAGAGGTCATGTGACTGAGAGAAGCAAGGCAGAGAGTTTTACTTTCAGTTTCATTCTAGATGCATCACAGCATAGTGTGCTCTGTAAAGGCTGTTAAAAAGAGTTGAATAGACTTTAGATTAAAACTCATTCTCTTTCATAAATGAGGCGTTATTGAACCCACAAAGAAATCAATACAGTCCATAACTGAAATTCCTGGTAAGGACCGCATCTCCTTCTCCAAAACTTTGGCTCTTTGTTCTTTTGTCATGTTTCTCTTTTTGTTTGTTTTATCTGTTTTCCATTTTCCTTTTTAGGTCTGGGTGGACAAGGTCAAGAGTGGAGCGTAGTCTACGACCTAATAACATCTCAGCAGGAGAGAGTCCTGTGGTGGATTGAGGTGTTATTCTGTAGCTGAACAGAACCCGTGACACTTTGGCTGATAAACTCCCTTCTGCACTTTTTTCATCATCTCCTTAAATGTTTGTACGGCTCTCTCCGCAAGTCCATTCAAGGATGGATGATATGGAGCCGAGGTCACCTGCACTATGCCATTTTTTCTCAAGAACTCTTTTGTCTCTGTACTCACAAAACAAGTGGCATTGTCACTCACCACGATCTCCGGTAGCCCTTGATTACTGAAGCTCCGACGCAGGCAGTCTATAGTAGTAGTGGCGGAAGCAGAATTTACAGGATAAACATCCATCCATTTGGAATGTGCATCAATGATTATGAGGAACATCTTCCCCATGAATGGACCCGCATAATCTAAGTGCATGTGAGAAATGGAACTTGGTGAACCCAACTGCAGGAAGGCAAACTGAGGCAGAGGTTAGGTTGCAAAAACAAAGATAGACTTTACTTGAAATAAACAAAATAACAACAGCACAGATACAGGCTAGCAGGCCGGCAAGAGGAATCACAAGGCAGTGAAACTCAAGACTGAGCAATGAACAAAAACTAAGCACCACTTAAATAGTAGGCATATAACCATGCACAGGTGAGTACAATTAGGAATAAAGAAGGACACAATTAAGAGTTCATGGTGCCCTCTGGTGGTGAGGTGAGGCAGAACCTGGGTAATTCCTGACAGGACCCCCCCCCACCCTAGGAACGGCCCCTGACGTTCCCCCAGAAGGTCCATGGTGACGACGAAGAAAGTTCTGCACTAAATCGCGATCCAGGATGTTCCGGTCCGGGACCCAGTAGCGTTCCTCCGGACCATATCCCTCCCAGTCCACCAGGAACTGGAGGCCACCGCGAACCCGGCGAGATTCCATCAGGCGACGGACCGTGTAGGCAGGCTGGCCTTCGATGATGCGGGGAGAAGGAGGAGGCCTCGTGGCGGGCGCCAGGGAACTGATGGCCACTGGCTGGAGACGGGAGACATGGAAGGTAGGATGAATCTGCATGGAGCGGGGCAGCTGGAGACGGTAGGACACCGGGTTGACCTTCCTCAACACCGTGAAGGGACCGATGAAACGGGGCGCCAGCTTGCAGGACTCCACTCGCAGCGGGAGATCCTGCGTAGAAAGCCAGACCCTCTGACCAGGACGGAATGAAGGAGCCGGTCTGCGCCGCTTGTTGGCCTGGATCTGTCGTTGCTGAGAAGCTCATTGTAAGGCCAGCCGCGCTCTCCTCCAGGTCCGTCGACAGCGCTGGACAAACTTCTCCACAGAGGGAACCCCCACCTCGAGCTCCTGCTCCTGGAACAGTGGAGGTTGAAAACCAAACTGGCACTCGAATGGCGACATTCCTGTGGGGGAGCAGCGCAAGGTGTTGTGCGCGTACTCAGCCTAGATGATGTGACGATTCCAGGTCGCAGGGTTAGCGGACACGAGACACCTCAGGGTCGTCTCCAGGTCTTGGTTGATCCGTTCTGTTTGACCGTTAGACTGAGGGTGGAAACCCGAGGAAAGGCTGACAGTGGCTCCAATGAGCTTGTAGAAAGCTCTCCAAAACCGGGAGGCGAATTGTGGACCACGGTCAGAGACGATGTCAAGAGGCAAACCGAACAACCTGAAAACATGCTGGACCATGAGCTCGGCTGTCTCTTGGGCTGAGGGAAGCTTGGGCAAGGGCAGAAAGCGACAGGCTTTGGAGAAGTGATCTACGATGACCAGAATGACAGTGTTGCCTTGAGATGGTGGAAGGCCTGTGATGAAATCCACAGAGAGGTGTGACCAGGGGCGGGTGGGAATGGGGAGAGGGTTCTTGTTTCGTGCACAAATGGCACAAGCTGCCACGAATGCCTTTACGTCCTTCTCCATGGTGGGCCACCAGAACCTTCTGCGAAGGAACTCCAACGTCCTGGATGTGCCTGGATGACCGGTGAGTCGCGATGAATGCCCTCACTGCAGGACTTGTGAGCGTGCCATGTTGGGAACAAAAAGGTGACCTGGTGGGCCATTGCCAGGGTCTGCCTCCCTCTGTTGTGCCTTTCTGACTAGCGTCTCGATCCCCCAGCGAACCGGTGCTACAATTCGAGAAGTAGGAAGAATAGGTTCTGGTTGTCTCTCCCGCTCGGGTGGATCAAATTGCCTGGAGAGAGCATCAGGCTTGAGATTCTTGGATCCTGGACGATATGACAGGACAAAGTCGAAACGATTGAAAAACAGTGCCCAGCGAGCTTGACGAGAGTTAAGCCGTTTGGCCCCCTGGATATAGGCCAGATTCTTATGGTCTGTCCAGACAATGAACGGGTGTTTAGACCCCTCCAACCAATGTCTCCACTCCTCCAGTGCCAACTTAACTGCTAGTAGTTCCCGGTTTCCAATATCGTAGTTTTGTTCTGCAGGAGTGAGTCGGCGAGAAAAGAAGGCACAAGGGTGCAGTTTGTTGTCGTTAGACCGCTGGGACAAAACGGCACCCACTCCTATATCAGAGGCATCCACCTCGACAACGAAGGGGAGTGAGGGATCCGGAATCACGAGGACAGGAGCAGACGTGAAGCGCCGCTTGAGATCCTCGAAAGCCTGCGCAGCCTCAGTGGACCAACTGAACCGGGTGGAAGCGGTTTTGGTGAGGGCGTTGAGAGGGGCAGTAATGGTGCCGAAGTTACTGATGAATCTCCGATAGGAATTAGCAAACCCCAAGAAACGTTGCACCTGTTTGAGAGAGGTGGGTGGTGGCCAATCTCGGACAGCTTGGGTCTTGCCAGGGTCCATTTGGATGTTGCCGCTGGAGATGATGAAGCCCAGAAATGAAACCGTGGAAACGTGAAACTCACACTTCTCAGCCATGACAAACAAGGGGTTGTTAAGCAGACGTTGCAGGACTTGCCTTACATGCTGGACATGATCGTGAAGAGTTTTGGAGAAAATGAGAATGTCATCCAGGTAGACAAAGACAAAGCGATTCAGCATGTCTCGGAGGACGTCGTTGATGAGCGCCTGGATCACAGCAGGGGCGTTGGTCAAGCCAAAGGGCATGACCAGGTTCTCATAGTGCCCAGTAGGTGTGTTGAATGCCGTCTTCCACTCGTCCCCTTCGCGGACGCGGATGAGGTTGTAGGCGTTGCGGAGATCCAATTTTGTGAAGACTGTGGCTCCCTGTAGTAGCTCGAAGGCCGTCGACATGAGCAGAAGAGGATAACAGTTTTTTATAGTAATCCTGTTAAGGCCACGGTAGTCGATGCAGGGGCGGAGACCTCCATCTTTCTTACTCACGAAGAAAAAACCGGCACCAGCAGGAGAGGTGGACGGACGGATGAAGCCAGCGGCGAGGGCGTCACGGATGTAATCCTCCATGGCGGCGGTCTCTGGAGCAGAAAGGGAGAAGATCCTACCCCTAGGTGGGCATGTCCCAGGCAGGAGGTCAATGGCACAGTCATATGGCCTATGAGGGGGAAGTGATGTGGCTCGAACCTTACTGAAGACCTCTTTTAAATCCTCATACTCGGGAGGCACTCGGGACAATTCAGAGTGCGATGGGGACTCCTGGGGCTGGGAAGGAGACTTGGAGCGAAGACAGGTGGTATGGCAGGCGGAGCCCCATTCCGTAAGCCGGCCGGCGGCCCAATCCATGCGAGGATTATGGCAGGCCAACCAAGGATAACCCAGAACTAATGGAAACACGGGAGAGTGGATAAGGGAGAATTGGATGGTCTCGAAATGTTGTCCTTCCACGCCCAAACACAGGGGGGCAGTAAGATGGTGAATAGTTCCGGAGCCCAGGGGTCTTCCATCCAGGGCGACAACAGTGAGGGGGTGATCAGGATGGGTCAGGGGAATCTTAAGCTGTTTAGCTAAACCCAGATCCATGAAGTTACCATCGGACCCAGAATCCACCAGGGCCTTAAGATCATGTTGTTGATTGCCCCAGAAAAGGGAGGATGCCAGCAGGACCCTAGAAACAGTGGGGCCGGGAGGGATGGCTACGCTCATCTCAGGTCCCTCTGTCCTGGACGAGCCCTGGCTTTTCCCACCAACTTTGGGCAAGAAGAGCGAAAATGGCCCGGTTCCCCACAATAGAGGCAAGATCCCTCTCTCATTCGGCGATCACGTTCAGGCTGCGAGAGATGAGTTACTCCCAACTGCATGGGCTCCTCTGGATCAGTCAAAGATGGACTCGGGATGGCTCGGAGGTTCTCGGATGGCTTCGAAGCAGGGAAGGCTCTTGTCTCCGGAAGCAGGGTGAAAAAGGAGTGACGTTCCCTTCGCCTCTCACGGAGACGATTATCCACTCGAATGGAGATATCAAAGAGAGACTCCAAATCACTCACCGGATCTCTGGAAGCCAGTTCGTCCTTGATTTCATCCGTGAGACTGTGGCGAAAAGTGGCGATGAGCGCCTCCGAATTCCATTGGCTCTCTGCAGCGAGAGTGCGAAACTCAATAGCGTAGTCCGCAACGCTACGAGCCCCCTGGCGAAGCCGAAGCAGTTTGTTAGATGCCTCTCTCCCACTGACAGGATGATCAAAGACCCTTCTCATTTCCTCAGAGAAAAGTTGGTAGTTTGAACATGCCGGAGTTTGCTGTTCCCAGACGGCCGTAGCCCAGGTAAGTGCTTTGCCGGTGAGTAGCGAAATGATGTAGGCTACTCGGGAACGGTCACTGGGAAATAATGAACCTTGCAGTTGGAAAGCCAGGGAACACTGGGTTAGAAAGCCTCGACATCCTCCTGGGTTACCGTCGTAGCGCTCGGGTGCAGGTAATCGGGGTTCTTTCAGAGGGGGAGGCGAAACCGGAGGAGCGGGTAACGGTGCTGGAGTAGCTTGGGTCACCTGACTCTGGCTCTGATGGAAAGCAATGACGAGGGCCTCCAGCTGTTTCTGGCTTCGGGAGAATGACGTGGCTGTTCAAAGACTTGTAGCCATTGGTCCTTCTCTGCTGGGTCCATGTTTTGGCTCAGTCTTGCTGTGAGAAATGGAACTTGGTGAACCCAACTGCAGGAAGGCAAACTGAGGCAGAGGTTAGGTTGCAAAAACAAAGATAGACATTAATTGAAATAAACAAAATAACAACAGCACAGATACAGGCTAGCAGGCCGGCAAGAGGAATCACAAGGCAGTGAAACTCAAGACTGAGCAATGAACAAAAACTAAGCACCACTTAAATAGTAGGCATACAACCATGCACAGGTGAGTACAATTAGGAATAAAGAAGGACACAATTAAGAGTTCATGGTGCCCTCTGGTGGCGAGGCGAGGCAGAACCTGGGTCATTCCTGACAGTGCAATCTTCTCCATGGTTTATCCGGCCACTCCCAGGGGTGGAGTGGAGCCGTTGCTGGTGCCTTCCAGTGTTCCTGACAAGTGCTGCATGTCTTGACTAGATTTTCTATCTCTTCATCTAGCTTTGGCCACCACAAGTAACTCCTAGCCAAGGCTTTCATACGCGAGACCCCAGGATGACACTGTAGTTGCTCTAGGATAGACTGTTGTGCTGGCTGTGGAATAATCACTTGTGCTCCCCACAACACGCAACCATCCTGCACACTCAGCTCTGTTTTCCTGACACTGTAGGGTGTGAAGTCAGCCCCTTCCAGATGCTGTGGCCATCCCCTCACCACATATTCTCGAACTCTAGACAGTACTGGATCTTTACCTGTCCATGTTCTTACTTGCTCTGCAGTCACAAGTGCCGTGTCAGTGTCCTCCAACATCAAAACTCTGTCCTCTGGAGCTGCACGGATAGGTGTGCCTGGCAGTGGAAGACGGCTCAAGGCATCTGTGTTCCCATGGTACTTGCCCGCCTTGTAGACGATGACATACTCATATGCCCTCAACGTCACTGCCCACCTCTGGATCCGGGGTGACACCATCTGTGGAACTGCTTTCATTTCATTGAAAAGAGAGAGAAGAGGTTTATGATCGGTGCATATGGTGAACTTCCTGCCATATATGTACGTGCGGAACCTCTGTAACCCAACCATTACTGCTAACCCCTCTTTGTCTAACTGGGAATAGTTTTTTTCCGCAGGTGTTAGAGTTCGGGACATAAACCCTATTGGTCTTTCAGTTCCATCTTCCATGCAGTGTGAAAGAACTGCCCCCACCCCGTAAGGTGAAGCATCACAAGAGAGAATGATGTCTTTCTCTGCATTGTAGTGAACCAGCACATCTGATGACAGCATCAGTTTCTTGGACTGTTCAAATGAAACCCCCTGCTCCTCTCCCCACTGCCACTGTGTCTCCTTGCACAGTAGTTTGTGAAGAGGTGCTAACACAGTTGACAAGTTTGGTAAAAACCTGTTATAATAGTTCAGCAGTCTCAGGTAAGCTTTTAACTCAGCCACATTTGTAGGAGCAGGGGCGTCCTGCAGTTCTTGTACCTTCTCCTTGAGTTGATGGAGCCCGGTGGCATCCACCCTGTGTCCCAGGAACACTGCCTCATTCCCCAGGAAAGTGCACTTACTCCTCTTGAGCCGGAACCCTGCCCTCTCCAATCTCTGTAGTACCTCTCTCAGAGTGCTCAGATGCTCCTGGTCGGTTCTTCCCATCACCAGAATGTCATCCAGATAGATGGAAACATGTGGAATCCCTTGCAGTACACCTTCGATTGTCCTCTGGAAGAGAGCTGGACTAGATGAGACACCAAACGGTAAGCGGTTATATGTAAACAAGCCCTTGTGTGTATTTATGGTGACATACTTCTTTGATTCGTCATCCAGTGTAATCTGCAAGTAGGCATGACTCATATCCAACTTTGTGAATTTCTTTCCTCCAGCCAGGTTTGCAAAGAGATCCTCTGTTTTGGGAATCAGATACTGCTCTAGTTTGGACACCTGATTGACTGTCAATTTATACTCTCCACAGAGTCTTACCGAATTGTCCGGTTTTAAAACAGGTACTATGGGAGCTGCCCATTCCGAACATTTCACTGGCTCCAGTATGTTCTCTCTCAATAGACGGTCAAGCTCAGCCTCTACCTTTGGCTTCATGGCATAAGGCACAGGTCGTTGTTTAAAAAACCTTGGCGGTGCCTCCTTGTCTACATAAATCTTAGCTGGGGGGCCATTAAATGTGCCAAGTTCCTCCTTGAACACATTCTCATGTTCACTCAACACTTCTTGCAAAGTCAACTGTTTGCCCGCATCTATTTGATTTACTGCTCCCCAGTCTAATTTAAGTTCTTTTATCCAGCCCCGACCTAACAGGTTTGGTCCGGTACCCGATACTATAACTACAGGTAGCTGTTCCACTGTGTCCCTGTGTTGCACCGTTACATTAGCTGTACCTAATGTCGCTACTCGTTCACCTGTATATGTTTTAAGATGCAGGGAGCAAGGCTTTAACTGTGGAACTTTTGCACGGTTCCACAATTTTGAGTACTCTGCCTTGTTCATTATGGTCACGCTGCACCCTGTATGCACTTCAAAGTTCACCTTAGAGTCATTTACTGTCAGTTGCAATGTGATAGGAGCCACTTTTGGAATGTTCTCTAACATGCTATACATTATGAACATGTCCTCTTCTTCCTCAGCTTCCCCGCTGATGTGGTGTGCTCCATGTTTTTTCACTTCTCTCCCTTGGTTTTGCTGTCCTCCCCTTTTGGTTTGGATTCCTCCACAGGTGATTTCGCCCTGCAAGCTCGTTTTAGGTGTCCTTGTTTCCCACACTTGTAGCACTTTTCCTCCAGAAACCGGCATTCACTCGCCAGGTGATCGCCCTTGCATCTATAACATGCCTTCACATGCTCACATTGTGGTTTCTGATGCATGTTCAACTTGTGCACAACAACCTGACCTGCAACTTGCATAGCATTAGTCCTGTCTGAACCCTGTATTTCTTTTACATCTCGGTTCGCTGTCTCTATGGCTTGAGCAAGTTCCAATGCTTTTTCATAAGCAAGCCCAGTCTCGGATAATAATCTACACTGCATTCGGTCATCCATTATTCCGCAAACTAGCCTATCTCTCAGCATTTCCTTCAGGTTGTTCCCATAATTGCAATCTTGTGCCAATTTACGCAACACCACGACATAGTCCATTACACTCTCTTCTTCTTTTCTGTTCCTTGACTTAAACTTGAACCGCTGTACAATCTCACTAGGCTTAGGGTTGAAATGTTCTTTGAGCAAGGCCACTAATTCAACAAATGATTTGTCTCCAGGCTTTTCAGGACTGAGCAGATTCCTCATCAAACTGTAGGTCTGGCTTCCCACTGAACTAAGCAGAATGGCTTTCCTTTTTCCGGCATCATTTATTTCATTTGCTTCGAAGAAATAACCCAACACTTCACAGTATTCCTCCCAGGTTTGTGCTTGACTATCAAAAGCGGAAACCATTCCTACAGTGGCAGCCATGCTCTCTTCCAGCTGGTAGCTAACTTCAGCTCGTGATTTTGTTGTTTAAAAGTCCTGGCAGACTTCTCTTCTTTATCCAGGGTCCTTTTTACCTCGTCACCAAATGTGATAAATCCATGTAGTGAGACAAGGACTCGAAGAGGCGATATTGTAGAATTAGCACGAGTACTTTATTAACAAACAGAGTAACAAACATCATGCCAGCATCCTGGCATTTCACCTTCGCTGAGCTTGACAGGAAACAAACCTTTGACCTTAACAGGAAGCAAACCTCTGACCTTAGCAGCAGCATTGGCTACAGCACCACCTGGTGGATAACCTTAATCATAACATCCCAGATTACTATAGTGTTCTTACGCCACCTCAACCTGAAGTTACTGGAATTATCTGGCCCCAGTAAATGCACTTTTCTAAAAGCAGCGCGAGTCCCCAGTAGTGACATCAGCATGTAGATGCTAGCTGGCTGGCTAACCTAATGGTGCCAGATATCACATGTACACTCTTCTTACTTCTTAGGCAGTCCCTCGGAACCGAGGATGACTTGCTTCCACATTAAAAATGAGCTTGCATGTGGCTGATGAGTCCAATGCGGGACCTACAGTCTCTGTCACAGGTGGGGCAGACGGTGGTTGCAGGGGCGGGTGGGTGGGGTGCTTTGGTTGACGTGCGCTCCTTGCGCTGCCTGCGCTTGGCTTCCGCTTGCTCCCGGCGAAGAGACTCGAGGAGTTCGGCGCCTTCCCGGATGCTTCTCCTCCACTTTGTGCAGTCTTGGGCCAGGGATTCCCAGGTGTCGGTGGGGATGTTACACTTTTTCAAGGAGGCTTTGAGGGTGTCCTTGAAGCATTTCCTCTGCCCACCTGGGGCTCTCTTGTACACTGGCCCAACAGTCACAGTCAATCTTCACATATGCTACATGACAGGATCAGGTTTGCAGATGGTTTACACGATTCAAGCATCTGTGGAGGAAACTGCAGTGCTTTCGCTGCTCCTCCGCGCCCGGTTAACAGTACAAAAGCAACTTCATATTTTGGCCTTTGTTTCAGACCATTGGTGTTTTCCAGGTTGAAGAAATTGAAGTCAGTCCCATTATACAGGTTAAACCTGTCATGAGAAAGTTGCGGCCATTTCTTTTCTCTTGACTGTCTCGTTCACCTTGTGTGCGCTGCCTGAGGCACAGGCAACATCCTAAAGATTTGGTGGCCTATTAAGAGTGTTCTGGTGTAATTATATTTGCCTTTATATATGTTAGCTTCTCAAAGTGTTTCACACAGTGAAACCAGATTTCCTGCTAGTGAATCCAGGATGTATTTGTAACAATCTTGTCTATGTTGAAACTGAACCTTTTCCCTATCTGTATTTGATGTGTCCCAAAATCTAGTCCATGGGGGAAATAGCTCAAAAATATAAGCCTTTATTATTCAGAAAAATACTTAACTTGACATGTATCAGTATACATTCCCTATATTTCCAATTTTAAAACTCTTGCCTCCTTTTATTTTCTTGTGTGATTTGCACACAAAAGACAGGCAAAAGCAATTTGAAGGTAAATGAGTTCAGATAATGTCACTGGTACAAGAGTGAAGTCAAAGTAATTCAGAAATGCTGCCTGAGCCCATTAATGATGCTAGTTTGAAAAACCTCTCTATTTTGTTATTTTTTTTTAATGCATATTGCTTTATTTTTACATGGTGGATTTATTCAGTTCTGGGTCAATATGCTGTCATCATCGAAAGGCTGATTTCAACTGTTTAATGTAGCTCCCATAAAATGATTAATAACTATGATGTCCTTATTACAAATTGCTGGAATAATAATCTATTGTTATTAGGGATTACTGGGGAATTCTCTAGTATATATTCTACATAGTATTGATTAAATTATGATAACTAGGGGAAGAGGCTGGTCACTATTACTTTGCTATCTTGATTATAGTGCATTGTGAGTCAAGAAGAACTGTAGGTCTAACAAAATAGAGCTAATTTGAGTTGTATCAGTTATGATCTGTGCTCGTTCAACAAATTCTGTATAAGAACATAAGAAATAGGAGCAGGAGTAGGCCATTCGGCCCTTCGTGCCTGCTCTGTCATTCAATAAGATCATGGCTGATCATCCACCTCATCTCCACTTTCCTGAACTATTCCCATACCCCTTGGTTCCCTTCGTATCCAAACATCTATCGATCTCTGTCTTGAATATACTCAATGACTGAGCATCCACAGCAATGTTCCCATTGAGCTGCACGCGGCCGGGCAGCACTCTGGAGGTCCCGCGCAGCCCATACACTGGCGTTTATGAGAAAAAACACGTATGCGCAAACATTTGAATGGGCCACGCAGCCTGTTAAAGGGCCTGTGCACCAAAAAAATAAGAGCAAACACTGATGCACAGCCCTCTGGGGTAGAGAATTCCAAAGATCCACAACCCTTTGAGTGAAGAAATTTCTCCTCAGTCCTAAATGGCCGACTACTTATTCTGAGACTGTGACCTCTGGTTCTAGACTCCCCAGCCAGGGGAAACATCCTCCCTGCATCTACCCTGTCAAGCCCCGTAAGAATTTTATACGTTTCAATTAGATCACCTCTCATTCTTCTAAACTCTAGGGAATATAGGTCTAGTCTACTCAATCTCCCTCATAGGACAATCCCAACACCCCCTCCCCCCCAATCCCAGGAATCATTCTAGCACTCCCTCTAAAGCAAGTATATCCTTCCTTAGGTAAGGAAACCAAAACTGCACACAGTGCTAAAGATATAGTCTCACCAAGGCTCTATATAATTGTAGTAAGACTTCTTTACTCTTATATTCCAATCCTTTTGTAATAAAGGCTAACATACCATTTGCTTTCCTAATTGCTTGCTGTACTTGTATGTTAACTTTCGTAGAGGACACCCAGGTCCCTCTGAATACCAACATGTCCCAATCTCTCACCATTTCAAAAGTATTATTTTCTATTTTTCCTACCAAAATGGATAACTTCACATTTCTCCACATTATATTCCATCTGCCATGTTCTTGCCCATTCACTTAGCCGGTCTATATCCCCTTGCAGCCTCTTTGTGTCCTCCTCAGAACATACTTCCCCACCTAGCTTTTTATCATCAGTAAACTTGGATACATTACTCTCAGTCCCCTCATCTAAGTCATTAATGTAGATTGTGAATAGCTGAGGCCCAAGCACTGATCCTTGCGGTACCCCACTAGTTACAGTCTGCCAACCCCAAAATGACCCACTTATTCCTACTTTCTGTTTTCTGTCTGTTAACCAATCCTCAATCCCACGAGCCCTAATTTTGTGTAATAACCTCGTGTTTTTTTCTAACAAGGCAAAGCCTTGGTTTAATGTCTCATCTGAAACAAAGCACCTTCGACAGTGCAGCACTCCCTCGGTACCACACTGGAGTGCCAGCCTAGATTATGTGCTCACGTCCTGGAGTGGGACTTGAACTCTACCCACTGAGCCAGCTTGGCAAATGTTGCCTTCTAATAAATAAATGATTTGTAATTGCAAAACATAAATTGGTCAGTAGCTTCCCATTTACAAATTGCTGTATCTGAAATTAGCAGAGTTCTGACTAATTGAACGAGTCTGCCGCACTTAAGAAGTAATTACATAGTAATCATCCCATGGCACCATACAGGGAACAAATTATTAGTGTAAGTAGCTAGTGAGCCAACTCTATAATTTAGCAAGCAATTAATTTATCGCTAGATACATTTTTCTGGGTGCAATAACAAGATAAGTGCCATTTAAATGTTCAGCAAAAAAAGATTGAATATTCAGCAAAAAGAAAATGATGGGTACTATTCCTAGATGTTTAATTCTCTTTTTGACTAAATCTTACAGAGCCGATGAATTGGGTTTAGAAATCACTACAGACATTGTTGGAAGTATACAGATCGGTCAGTTTTGGTAAAGAGCAAAGACAGATTAACGATTTGGGCACGTACTCTTCATGTCTTGACAAAAGACTGCACCCAAAACGTTAACCCGTCCTTTCTCCTTACAGATGCTAACAGCCATGCTGTGTATTTCCAGTATTTTCTGTTTGAAAAATTTATATCAGATTTCTATCATTTGCAGTTCATTTGTTTTTGAGTGGGTTTAGAAAGATTGAGGCACACATTTCTGCAAGAGGCCAGTTCTTGAGTAATCTCGTGGATCCACCCTGGAATGTTGGAATGTACAACATCAGGTGCAAACAGTTGAGTAGAGAACAGTACTTTGGGCTCTAAATAAATGTGCATTTGACACACACTGAATGTTTGACCCTGTGATAATATTTTATAAAATGTTTGCTTTGTTGTCAGTGATCTTTAACAGTTAGAATCGTAGAATGGTTACAGCACAGAAGGAGGCCATTCAGCCCATCGAGCCCATGCCGGCTCTCTGCAAGAGCACTTCAGTTAGTCCCACTCCCCCGCCCTTTCCCCATAGCCCTGCAAATTTTTTTCCTTCAGGTACTTACCTAATTCCCTTTTTGAAAGCATTGGGGGCAATTTTGGGGAGGCGGGTATGGAAGCGGGACTGCTGGGAAAATGGCAGAATTTGAGGGCGGGTGCCCAACCCGCCTCCATGCCATCTTCCCAGGAGGCGAGTAGCCGTCCCGCGCCCGGTCCCGTCTCATTGGCGGCAGGAAGGGATTAAAGCCTATTAACTGCCTGTAACAGGTAGTTCACAGGCAAAAAATAGGATTATTCCCTTTTTGCCCTCACAAGTGCGGGCATCCCGACGGCTCCGAAACACGCCAGCTCAGTGAGGCGAGTACTGGGTCTGCGGGGGTCGGGGGGGTGCAAAAGTGTGGTGTGAAGGTAAGTGATGGGTGCAAGAGTGGAGAGGTGAGTATCTGAGGTAAGTGCAAAGTGTTTTTAAAAGCGTACTTACCTTTGTTTCTTCCTGCAGGCTTCAGTCGGTTTGTATGCGGAGAGTCTCAGACCTCTGTGTTGCAGATGAGAGATGGCCGTTGCATTCTCAGATGTAACAACTATCTCATTTCTGTAAAAGAAAGAAGGTTGATGAGGTCTTGAATGCAAGACCTCATCAAACTGCAGAGAATGTCACTGTTTGACTGCTTCACAGAGCTGTCAAACGATGATACTTCAGCTGTCAAAATTTTTTGACAGATGACACGTCATACATTGACATGCTCTGCAATTGGCTTTCCCTTGATTGGCCTGCTGAGCCCGCTGGGCGGGGCTTAACAAGGTCAATCAAGGAAAAATAGTTGGCCACAAATCGATGGAGGTGGGACTAAAACCCGACAAGCAGCAGTCCCGCCTCCAATGCGCCCCCATTCACAAAATCGCCCCCCATGTTTGAATCTGCCTCCACCACCCTCTCAGGCAGTGCATTCTAGATCCTAACCACTCACTGTATAAAAAGTATTTCCTCATGTCGCCTTTGGTTCTTCTGCCAATCACTTTAAATCTGTGTCCTCTGGTTCTCGACCTTTCCGCCAATGGGAACAGTTTCTCTCTATATACTCTGTCAAGATCCCACATGATTTTGAACACCTTGCTCTTGTCCCTGCTGCCTAATACACATGGGTGGATGTCAAATGAGGAGAGGATGAGATTTGGTTAGATTCTGACACCCATTCCCCTCTCCCCCATTCCCATAAAGCCCGTTGACCCTCAACGTCTAGATTCACACATGAAAAATGACCACTCAGGTGAGCTACAAAAAGACTGCTAGCACTCACTGACTGACTAAAACACAGAAAAAACTTTGTGTTTTAAAATGAAAAATTGCAGAAAATGTTACATCACAGCACTAACCACAAGCTATCAGGGGTGGTGTCATCCTTCCGCGAACGAACAACCCAGATGCAATAATGGGGGTGAATTTCCTCAGAGCATCTCCTGTTCCGCTGCTGTAACTTTGGCGGAAGTCTGGAGGAAACCCCGTTTACACAGGTGGAGTGGGAGAAGCACCGAGGGAATCCACCCCCTATATCTCACTGGTGATGAAGAAATGCAACTCCACTAGATTGCAAAACACTGCAGTGCAGGGTTGAAAGGACTTGGCAGAGCAGTGGGTTTCTGCATGAGCTATTGAGGTATACCCATTTTTTTACAATAGGAAAGGCCTTCTAAAAATTGAACTGAGAAAGGGATATTCCTTTCTATTACCTTTTAAGGTGAAAGGTTTTACTTGGAATCATAGAATCTTACAGCACAGAAGGAGGCCATTCGGCCTGTCATGCCAGTGACAACTCTTTGAAAGAGCCGTCCTATTTAGTCCCACACCCCAGCATTTTCCTCATAAATGAGTGCTCTTCAAGTACATGTCCAATTGTCTTCTGAAAGTTCTGATGGAATTTGCTTCCATCACCCTTTCAGGTAGTGCGTTCCAGATCTTAACAACACTCTGTGTGAAGAAATTTCTCCTCGTTTCCCCTCTAGTTCTTTTGCCAATTATTTTAAATCTGTGACCTTTGGTTACCGATCCACTTGCCAGAGGAAACAGTTTCTCCCTACTTGCTCGATTAAAACCCCCTCATAATTTTGAACACCTCTATTAGGTCTCCCCTTAACCTTCTCTGCTCTAAGGAGAACAATCCCAGCTTCTCCAATCTCTCAACATAACTGAAGTCCCTCACCCCTGGTATCATCCTCGTAAACCTCCTCTGTACCTTCTCCAAGGCCTTGAAATCCTTCCTAAGGTGTGGTGCCCAGAATTGGACACAATACTCCAGCTGAGGCCTAACCAGAGATTTGTAAAGGTTTAGCATGACTTTCTTGCTTTTGTATTCAATGTCCCTGTTTACAAAGCCAAGTATCCCATACGCTTTCTTAGCCACCTTATCAACTTGCCCTGCCACCGTCAAGGATTTGTGACTATCCACCCCCAAAATAGGACCATTTAGATTATACTGCATCTTCAAGTTGTTTCTCCCAAAGTACATCACTTAATATTTATCCACATTAAATTGCATCTGCCATGTGTCTGCCCATTTCACCAGTCTGTCTATGTCTCCTGATGTCTATTACTATCCTGCTCACTATTTACTATGTTGTCAAGTTTTGTATCATCCGCAAACTTCAAAATTGTACCTCCCTATACCCAAGTCCAGGTTGTGATGAAATATATGCCTTCATCAGCCTATGTGTTTTACCTGTGTGTTTCACCTGCTTGTATTGTGTGAACTGCCCCCTTTTGTTCCTATTGTGTGTATTGGCTACGCCCCTGTCTTTTGCCATATAAAGGTCTCAGGAGCTGGATGAGTCATTCCTACCAGACGCCCGATGTGGGAAGACCTGTAATGCTGCTATGTTCTTAGTGATTAAAAGCCTTAGTTGAATCCTTTAAATTCCTTGTCTTTGAGTTATTGAAGGCACATCAACTTTAATCACTAAAACACCAGGATGGATCGACTCCTGAAACCAGAGCGCTTGGATCTGGACCCCCATGCCTCAGACGCAGCCACACAGTTCGGACACTGGTTCCAATGCTTCGAATTTTTCATTGCAAACTCATCCACTGCCATAGCCGCAGCCGAAACCGCTACCGGAGACATGAAACTGGGAATCTTGCGAAACTGGGTGAGCCATCGGGTCTCCCCTCTCATCCAAGATGCCACCAGCTACGAGGAGGCCTGCACCATCCTGAAGGCCCACTACGCGCGGCCAATAAACGTGGTGTACGCCAGGCATCTTCTGACTACTCGCACGCAGCGGCATGGTGAGTCACTAGAGGACTTTATACTAAACCTAAAAGTACTGGGCAGAGACTGTAACTGTAAGGCCGTGTCTGCCATCGTGTACACAGAGGAGCTGATTCGAGACTCCCTTATTGCGGGCCTCAGTTCAAATTATATTCGGCAGAAACTGTTTGAAAAGGAGGGACTGGACTTAAAACAGGCTATAGATATAGCGCGACTGCTGGATATGGCCCAGAGGAACTCTGAATCCTGGTCCCCTGGCCACGCGGCCCACTCCGCCTCATGCGCACCGTGGGGGCCGCCATCTTGGAAGCCATCTTCACCTCCCAGGTCTCAGGCCAGCCCAGCACCATCGGAGCCCCAGCCTCCACCCAGGAGCCCCACTACTGCCGCAATGCATCGGGGCCCGAAATGCTACTTCTGCGGCCAGGACAAACACTCCAGGCATCTGTGCCCAGCGAAGGGCACCACCTGTTTTAAATGCGGGAAGAAAGGACATTTCAGCAAAGTCTGCAGAGGGAACCCCGCCTCCAACTTCACCACCGCCGCGTGCGCGCCGTGGGAGCGGCCATCTTGGAAGCCATCTTGTCCACCCTCATGGAGTCCACCATCTTGCCCCGACTACACGGACCTCCAGGACCCACTGGTGGCCTCGATCACAGTGGATCAGTCCAGGCCGCATCCGTTGTCTAAATCGATGATGGACATAGAGGTAAACGGGAACAAGGTTAAATGCTTGATTGACTGCGGGAGCACCGAAAGCTTTATTAACCCTAGCCTGGTAAAACGACTTTCACTAACGATAGTCCCCACACAGGGCAAAATCGCCATGGCCGATAAGACTCATACCTCAAAAATTACAGGTTTCTGCGCGGTTATGTTGTCGGTAAAAGGCAATGATTACAGAGATTTTAAACTATTGATAATGCCAGATCTCTGTGTGAGCGTGATCTTGGGTCTGGACTTCCAGTGCCACCACCAAAGTATCACGCTTACCTACGGTGGGTTCCAGCCGCCCCTCACAGTGTGCGGTCTGGCTACCCTGAAGGTCAAGCCGCCCTCTCTATTCGCCAACCTCGCACCCAACTGTCGACTCATAGCGACCAAGAGTAGGCGGTACAGCTGGGAGGACAGACGGTTCATTGCGTCGGAAGTAGAAAGACTCAAGCGGGAGGGTATCATCGAATGCAGTACCAGCCCGTGGCGCGCCCAGGTAGTAGTAGTTAAGGGTAGCGAAAAGAAGCGGATGGTGATAGATTATAGCCAGACGGTTAATCTATACACCCAGCTAGACGCCTACCCTCTGCCCCGCATAGCGGATATGGTTAACCAAATCGCGCAATACCGGGTGTTTTCCACCATCGACCTAAAATCGACATACCACCAGCTCCCCATTAGGCTGGAGGACCGTCCATACACCGCCTTCGAGGCGAACGGACGTCTCTACCACTTCCTCAGAGTCCCCTTTGGGGTAACGAACGGGGTCTCGGTCTTCCAGCGGGAGATGGACCGCATGGTCGATGAGAACCAGTTAACAGCCACCTACCCATACCTAGACAAGTCACCATCTGCGGCCACGACCAGCAAGACCACGACTCGAACCTCGCGAGATTTCTGAAAACCGCCCTCAGACTCAATCTCACCTACAACGAGGATAAGTGTATCTTTAGCACCACGCGCCTCTGTATCCTGGGCTGCGTGGTGGAAAACGGGGAAATCGGTCCGGACCCCGACCGATTGCGCCCCCTACGGGAGCTACCCCTACCAAACACCCCCAAGGCCCTGAAAAGGTGCCTGGGGTTCTTCTCCTATTACGCCCAATGGGTCCCCAATTATTCCGACAAGGCCCGTCCCCTCCTGAAATCAACGTCCTTCCCGCTCACGGCCGAGGCCCACGCCACCTTCAACAGCATTAAACACAACATTGAGAAGGCCGTGCTGCGGGCAGTGGACGAAAACATCCCTTTCCAGGTCGAAAGCGATGCGTCCGACTTCGCTTTAGCAGCCACCCTCAACCAGGATGGGCGGCCCGTAGCCTTTTTCTCAAGAACCCTCCAAGGGCCTGAGATCAGGCACTCCTCGGTAGAGAAGGAGGCCCAGGCCATAGTGGAGGCAGTGCGGCACTGGAGGCACTACCTAGCCGGCAAACGCTTCACCCTGCTTACCGACCAGCGGTCGGTAGCCTTCATGTTTAACAACAAACAGAGGGGGAAGATCAAGAACGACAAAATTCTCAGGTGGCGAATCGAACTCTCCACGTTTGAGTACGACATAATATATAGGCCGGGGGCCCTCAACGAATCCCCCGATGCCCTATCACGAGGGATGTGTGCCAGCATCCAGGGGGACAGACTACAGGGCCTCCACAATGGCCTCTGCCACCCGGGGGTCACCCGGCTATTCCACTTTATAAAATCCCGTAACCTGCCCTATTCCATCGAGGAGGTCCGGTCTATGACCAGGGACTGCCGCACCTGTGCGGAATGCAAGCCCCATTTTTTCAGGCCCGACCGAGCCCACCTGATCAAAGCTACACGGCCATTCGAGCGCCTGAGCTTAGATTTCAAGGGACCACTCCCCTCCACCGACCGCAATGTGTACTTCCTCAACATTGTGGACGAGTACTCCCGCTTCCCATTCGCCAACCCCTGCCCAGATATGACCAGTGCCACGGTCATCAAGTGCCTCGGCAACCTGTTTTGCACGTTCGGCCTGCCCAACTACATCCACACTGACAGGGGGGCGTCGTTCATGAGCGATGAACTGCGCCAATACCTGCTGTCAAAGGGGATAGCCACGAGTCGGACCACTAGTTATAACCCCCAGGGTAATGGGCAAGTGGAGAGGGAGAACGCGACAGTGTGGAAGGCGGTCACCTTAGCACTAAGGTCTAAAGGCCTCCCCACCTCCCGCTGGCAGGAGGTCCTCCCAGACGTACTCCACTCGATAAGGTCGCTACTGTGTACTGCTACTAATGCCACTCCTCACGAGAAGATGTTTGTTTTTCTCCGCAAATCAACCTCAGGAGTATCCCTACCCTCGTGGCTCTCCGCCCCAGGGACAGTCCTGTTACGGAAACATGTGAGGGGCCACAAAACGGATCCCCTCGTGGAGGCAGTACACCTACTCCACGCAAACCCACAGTACGCGTACGTCAAGCACGCCGACGGGCGCGAAGACACCGTGTCCATAAAGGACCTCGCCTCGGCAGGAAGCGACGACAACGACCCATCACCACCACCCCCAGAAGAACCTCCACCATCCCCAGGGGTATCCTCACCACCCCCAGCAGTACCTGCAACAACCCCAGCACATGGGTATGCCCAGGAGGGCACCACGGACTCCCGGTCGGAACCCGAGGTACTGTTGCGACGTTCAGGAAGGACTATCACACCCCTGGACAGACTAAATCTGTAGAAGGGGTGAATGTGATGAAATATATGCCTTCATCAGCCTATGTGTTTCACCTGCTTGTATTGTGTGAACCGCCCCCTTTTGTTCCTATTGTGTGTATTGGCTACGCCCCTGTCTTTTGCCATATAAAGGTCTCAGGAGCTGGATGAGTCATTCCTACCAGACGCCCGATGTGGGAAGACCTGTAATGCTGCTATGTTCTTAGTGATTAAAAGCCTTAGTTGAATCCTTTAAATTCCTTGTCTTTGAGTTATTGAAGGCACATCACAGGTCATTTATCTTTATTTGTTTCGTTGCTTATCCTCATCAGCCAAATCACAGAGATTCTTTTACTATCTATTTATTCTTACAAATTTATACAATTGGTTATAAATATAAATCTTATTTGTACAGGCGCGATTCACAATGCTAACATGATCAAAGTGGCTTGTTTCTCTTCCCTTCCTTCTTTTCATCCCCTCTTCTGAAAGCAATGACTCTGATGTGGTGAGGGGTGCGATTTTAACTTTTGGAGCAAAATAGTCAAGCGGAGCACAGCTGCTGCCATCCACTGCCCACCCAGCCCCGCTGCCTGCCCATTGTTGATGCCGTGAGGCCCAAGCCTGGTTATCATGGATCCAATGTGCTGCAAGTGTCAATGGAGCTCGCTGGTTGGGGCAGTCAGGGAATTGGCCAGCTGCTATGCAGAGGTGGCCAACAGCCTGGGCCTAGAGGACGAGAGGTGATCCCATGGGTGGCTGCACATGGCTGACAGTGGGCCACAATATTTCGGTGTCATCAAGAGGTGCATTTCTATTGCTGTCGCCCCACAAAAATAAAGGTTTAAAATAGTTTTTGAGTGGCCTCCAGTAATCCCTTTAAGGGCTGCTAGTTTAGCCACTCAATGCCGATACATCATAGGGAACCCTATTTGCATATTTAAAGTAGCCTCCTGCCTGAAACAGGCTAATGTGTCGGCATTTACACTCTAAGTTTAGCATTGGTGTCAGCCATGGCTCAGTGGGTCACACTCTCGCCTCAGAGTCAGAAGGTTGTAGGTTCAATTCCCACTTCAGGGACTTGAGCACAAAATCTAGGCTGATACTCCAGTGCAGTGCTGAGGGAGTGCTGCACTGGCGCAGGTTCCGTTTTTCGGATATGACATTAAACTGAGGCCCCGTCTGCTCTCTCGGGTGGATGTAAAATATCCCACGGCATGATTCGAAGAAAAGCAGGGGAGTTCTGTCCTGTGTCCTGGCCAATATTAATCCCAAAACTAAAAGAGAGTATCTGGCCATTATCACTTTGCTGTTTGTGGGACCTTGTTGTGTGCACATTTGCTGCCATGATTACAACATTATTTAATTTTTAACATTTTCTCTTAGCTAGCCACCTATCTTCCTGTCTGATTCCACCAACCCTCTGCTTCTTTCGGACCTGGTTATATACACCAACAAATCTCAGCAACATACTTGTCCATCAGTGCAAAATAAGTTAGTATCAATAAGGACCTCTAAATCATCATAGTTTTGTAATATAAAAACATATTTCCCAAAATCAGAGAACCTAATGTGATATGAGCACTTATAGAACTCATGGAGTCCAATGGACACAATTCATGAATTTGCTGTTCCTATGCAGTGAGGTTTTGTTTTGTTTGCTACGTAAAATGAATAGATTTGTAATGAAATTTATGTGTGGTTAGTGATCTTTTTTTTCTCTGTCTGTCTGTTTACCTACCCAGCAAGTTAACTATCCTTTTTATTTCTAGGTTTGCAACCTGTCCAAAAGGGATACCATGG
The DNA here is from genome assembly GCF_052327205.1 of Somniosus microcephalus. Taxonomy (NCBI): domain Eukaryota; kingdom Metazoa; phylum Chordata; class Chondrichthyes; order Squaliformes; family Somniosidae; genus Somniosus; species Somniosus microcephalus. Next base: position 28,276,062 of record NC_141003.1, read on the forward strand.
GTCCCAGTATGATTCCATGTGATTGAAAGCTCTCTCTCTTACTATTGTGGTGTAAAAATATCCAGCCAAAGATCAGCCCTTTCAGATTGGCTAAGAATTTTGAATAAACCCTTTAATGAAGGTACTGGAAGACACAAAGAACAATTCAAATCATGTTATTATGAAATATGTCACTTTATTTTATTTTTTGTTTAAAGCCTTCTTTGAACATTGTAAATTTCAGTTACTGGAAAAAGAGGTGGACAAAAATGTTTTTTAAAAGCGTGGAGTGATTTGTGGGAAAAAGATAATACAGCACCATCCAGTGGCAGTGTTGTCATTTAACATCAAAATTCTCATTAGAGCTAGTGGTATGACAGACAATAGTTACAGGTAAGTGTAACAGGAAAATTATGACATTTTAACATTGGAATTCCCATTGGAAATGTTAAAACAACAGGGCCTAGAAATTGGGTTGTGGGTTCGCCAGGGCTATAGCGCCAGAAATTTTGTGCCAGCGTTAATGCGGCAGCGCCCGACGAAAATTCGGTTGCACCGGGCCCAGACGGCGGCGGGCGCTAAAGGAGGGTTTTAGCGCCTCAAAACGGGCGTTCAATTGGGTTTTCCGGCGCTAATCCCCCGCTGCGGCACCCGATGCGGTGCGGCAGGCTGGGGAACTGCAGGCCTCCTCCTTCTGTTAAGGAGGAGCTGCCTGCAGCCGACAACTGACCGGCGGATTCCCCCGACATCTGAGCCCGGCACCTCGGGGAAGTGCCGGGCTCGCAGCACACACACATCAGGGCCGCGGGGGGGGTGATGCAGGAGTCCGGGAAGGGAGGTGCGGGCAGGCGGCCGCCGGGAACGCGGCCGGCCGCCGCTCCACCTTTATGCGCCGGCGCAAAGGCGTGTAAGAACCCTTTCTACAATCGTTGGTTGCGCCTGCCACGGGCGAGGCGGGCGCAACTGAATTTGGGCTTGGGGCCGGGTTACCACAGCAACCGGGACGCTGCGCACACCGATGACGTCATCGGTGCCGGCGCAGCGCTACCGGCTAACGCCGATGGTAAGGCCCAAGTCAATTTCAGAAATGGCTATAATTCCAGCGCAATGCCCTCCAGCGCCGCTAATTGGGCGCTAACCCCACTCAATTTCTAGGCCCAGGTTTCAATGAAGTGAGCACCCTACACAAGATTTTGAATAAGATGTTTGGATTGGATGGCAAGCAAATATTGAACATACTGCTTGATAACAATTGGCCTTAAAACATTAACACATGCCTTTTTGAAATGAATGTTAAAATGTCTGTTTAAATGGAAATTGAATAAATGTATCTGAGGTGGTAATCTGCAGTTTTCATACCTTAGTCTTATAAAGTAGGAAAACTTGATTAATTTTATTGCTGATAAATTCACACCAGCAGGTGGCATCAGAAGTTCATTTATATACACAGTTGAATTATAATAGTGAAACGATATTTACAGTATGCAGAATTCATATTTTTATTTTGAATACAATTTATTTCCCTTAATTGCTTAATCACACCACTTGCAGTTTAACTCCAGTTCACTGTTCAACCTGGTTTAAAGTACTCGGGGGTGGGGGGGGGGCGATGGGCCAGGGTGGGGGTAGGGGGGGCTGAGGTGGGGGTGGGGGGGGGCTGAGGGGCTGGGAGTGGGGGGGTGTGCTGAGGGGCCGGGAGGGTGGGGGGGGGCTGAGGGGCTGGGAGTGGGGGGGGGCTGAGGGGCCGGGAGGGTGGGGGGGGGGCTGAGGGGCCGGGGTGGGTGGGGGGGGGGCTGAGGGGCCGGGAGGGTGGGGGGGTGCTGAGGGGCTGGGAGGGTGGGGGGGGGGCTGAGGGGCCGGGGTGGGGCTGAGGGGCCGGGAGTGGGGGGGGGCTGAGGGGCCGGGAGGGTGGGGGGGGGGCTGAGGGGCCGGGGTGGGTGGGGGGGTGGCTGAGGGGCCGGGAGGGTGGGGGGGTGCTGAGGGGCTGGGAGGGTGGGGGGGGGGCTGAGGGGCCGGGGTGGGGCTGAGGGGCTGGGAGGGTGGGGGGGGTCTGAGGGGCCGGGGTGGGGGGGGGGGGCTGAGGGGCCGGGAGGGTGGTAGAGGAGTCAAAAGCTTATATATTGAATAATTATTAACATTTTTTCCCATATTTGTGACGGTTTTGAAAAAGGAAACATTCATGCCCTGTTCTCCTGTGCAGTGCCTTGGGATGTTTTACTATGTTAAAGATGCTATATAAAATACAAATTGTTGTTGTTGTTCCGCTCAAATGCAGATATCAGAAACTCCTGCAGTCTAGACTGACAGTACTGTTCCTTAATACGTCTATTATAATTCCACTCAGTCAATTGGCATCAGATTACTAAATGGTGGGAAACTGTCTCCTTCATCTTTTCAAGGAAATTAAATTATTTTTTCTGAAATAACATCAAATACCATTGTTCTTGTCAAAGAACGTCATTGTCTTGTCTGGCCAGATGTTTAGCAGATTTGAAAACCAGTACATTTATTGAGTTATGGCCTAGATTTTCCACAACCCATCCCAGGAGGATCGGGCTGGACTGCTGCCTACCTCCCCAACCCCCTGTGACCCTGACTCTTCTTCCTGAATAGGGAGTCATTAATTATGCGGGGCAGATTTCTGGCCGGATTCCCACCAACAAGAAGGACCCGGCTCTGCCGAGGAGGAAAATGGCGTGGTGCTCCAGCAGGGCCGCCTGAAGAGGGGGGAGCCATTAAAAGGGGGGCGGGGTGCGGGTGGGGGGAGAAGAGCCCCAAATAGTAGCGTACAACTTTTTGTTTAGACCTTGGACAGTAATCCACCTTTAGCTGCCAGCCGTGTTTCAGTGGGTAGCACTCTTGCCTCTGAGTCAGAAGGTTGTGGGTTCAAGTCCCACTCCAGAGAATTGAGCACATAATCCGGGCTGACACTCCAGTGCAGTACTGAGGGAGTGCTGCACTGTCGTAGGTGCCGTCATTTGGATGAGACGTTAAACCGAACCTCACCTGCCCTCTGAGGTACATGTAAAAGATCCCATTGTAATATTTGAATAAGAGCAAGGGAGTTTGCACCGGTGTCCTGGCTAATATTTATCCCTCAATCAACATCATTAAAACAGCTCATCTGGTCATTATCACATTGCTGTTTGTGGGACCTTGCTGTGCGTAAATTGGCTGCTGTGTTTCCTACATTGCAACAGTGACTCCACTTCAAAAGTACTTAATTGACTGTAAAGTGTAGTGTATGTACCTTTAAGAGAGAACTACTTTTACAGCTCCTGTATACTGTAGTACCGGCAGTGACCACACCTGTATATAAGCCTTGAGCATGCCTCTGTACTGTCAGTCTTTAGACTACCCTCCTCCAGTAAACACCTGTTGATTGTTAACTTACAGCCTCCGTCTAGTTATTGGGAAAACATCATACTTTAAGAATCACGGATTCAACAGTGGCGACGAGGTCGATTCGAATCTACCTGCAACTCTGCATTTCCTTTCAAGGATTCGCTCCGGGAGGACGGTGGAAGAAAGTCGAGGCCAGAAGCACGGGCGTCGACCATGAGCAACTGCCCAGTCATCCGGCAAAGAGTGAACATCGCAGGGGAGGCTGTTGAGAGCTGGGCTTAGTTCTCCAGCCACGACGATCCAGCAACAGACTGGCAACAGGTACAGCGCAGACCCTTCCTGGACAGCGGTGGCTGGAGCCGACCGACGGCACAGAAAAGGCCGAGCAGCGTCGACGGGGTAAGAGAGAGGGTGAAGCGCACAGGGCGCAGCCGGGGGTTGAAAACCGAGCGGCGTCGACGGAAAACAAAAAGAGAGAGAGAGGGTAAAGCAGCAGCCAGGGTTCAGGACCGAGCGGCGGCAACGAGAGAGGCGCACAGGAGAACGCGTAGAGCACAGCCAGGGCTCAAGGGCTGAACAGCATCCGCGGGGGAAAGAAAGGAAGCATGGGAGACGCCATTGAGCCGCGGAGAAGAAGGGAGAGCGCGGGAGACGCCATTTTAGAAGCTGCAGCGAAGAAGAAGGGTGAGCGCGGGAATAAAGGAAAGCGCAGGAGAAGCCATTTTGTGCCAGCGGAGAAGAAGGGAGAGCGCGGGAGACAACATTTTAGACAGTTTAATCACACCCAGGGACACCGAAGAGTGGCAGTATCACTGTGTTCGACAATGAAGTCGAAGATTGGGCGACATATGTGGAATGCATTGAGGTGTACTGCAGGGCGAATGAAGTGCCAGATGCTAGGAAAGCACTGGTTTTGTTGAATTCCATGGGTGCAAAAACTTATGGCTTACTGCGAAACCTAATAACCCCAGAGAAGCCCGTGGATAAGCATTTTGAAAGCATAGTGGAAATCCTACAGGACCACTTAAACCCCACACTGCTGCTGATAGCAGAAAGATTTAAGTTCCACAAAAGGAACCAGCATAAAGACGAAAGTAATGCTGAGTACTTAACGGAACTGCGCAAGCTATCGAAACACTGCCAGTTTGGATTGGGACTAGCAGATACGTTAAGGGACAAGTTTGTGTGTGGGCTTCAAAGTGAAGGAACCCAGAAACGGCTTCTATCAGAAAAGGATCTTACGCTGGACAAGGCTTTCAGCATGGCAGTATCACACGAAGCAGCTGCACGGGGCGCTGCAGAGATACAACGGAGACCGCAAGAATATGGCACCAATGAAATGTCATATGGAGCAGGGAAGTGTTATCGCTGCGGCAGAACAACACACGACCAGAAGGATTGTTGGTTCAAGGACCAAGTGTGCAGACAGTGTGGAAAAGCAGGACACATAGCAAGAGTCTGCAGGTCGGGAAAGAAAACCAGCAGCAAGAAATCTCCACAGGAGAAGTACAAAAAGGTACATAAGGTGATGGACAGTAGTTCAGACGAACAGAGAAGTGATACAGACTCCGGAAGCAAGGAGCTGGGTTGTCTGAAACTACATAAGGTAATCAAAATGGAGGATCACCAGACTATCTGGGTCACACTCAAGATAGACGGAGTCCAAGTGAAAATGGAATTGGACACAGGATCAGCCCTAACAGTCATAAACCAAAGGGACTACAAGTGGCTATTTTCACATATACCCTTGAAAGCTACAGAGATTGTCTTGAAGACGTACACGGGGCAAAAAGTCTACCCCAAAGGAAAAATAAGGGTGAAAGTGATATACAAAGGCCAGGAAATACCTAAAATGGACCTATATGTATTGCCAGATGGAGGACCACCACTACTAGGACGTGAATGGATCCGGAAGGTACAATTAGATTGGCATTCCATACAGGCACTGAAGGTTGAGGCCAAAAAGGATGATGATGTCACACCTGGACGACTGTCAAAAATGCTAACTGATGCACAAGAAGTGTTCCAGGAGGGACTCGGAACACTAAAAGGCATAACAGCGATGATTAAAATAGAGGAAAATGCAAGCCCAAAGATTTTTAAGGCCAGACCGGTGCCTTATGCGATCCGACCAGCCGTCGAAGCAAAGCTGGAAGGGTTGGAACGTTCAGGAGTACTGTCCAAAGTAGACTGGAGCGAGTGGGCTACACCCATCATTCCTGTAATGAAGAGGTCATTGAGTAATACGCCTGGGGAACCAAAGAAGGTTGCATCTGTGGGGCTTTTAAGGTGACAGTGAACCCAGTCCTTCACACGGTACAATATCCACTTCCACGGATTGAGGATATTTTCACCTCGCTATCTGGAGGTAAACGCTTCACCAAAATTGATCTGGCCCAGGCGTACCTGCAAATGGAGGTAGAAGAAGCCTCGAAACAATACCTCACGATCAACACTCATAAAGGTCTCTACCAATACAACCGGCTGGTGTTCGGGGTAGCATCGGCTCCGGCTATTTGGCAAAGGGCAATGAATCAAGTCCTGCAAGGGATTCCAGGGACCCAGTGTTATTTGGACGACATCCTGGTCACAGGCGAAAATGACAGTGATCACCTCGCCAACCTGGAGAAGGTGCTCACTAGATTAAAGGAATATGGGCTACGAGCTAATCGCCACAAGTGCGAGTTTTTCCAGAAGCAGATCTCGTATTGTGGCCATGTTATTGATGAAGAGGGGTTACATAAGTCCCCTGAAAAGATTGAGGCAGTAGTCAAGGCTCCAGCACTGGAAAATGTGTCACAACTGAGGTCGTTCCTCGGGCTGGTGAACTACTACCATAAGTTCTTACCAAATTTGTCTACAGTATTACACCCGCTGAACACCCTATTGCAAACGGGGGTACCATGGAAGTGGAATGACAAATGTAAATGAGCTTTCCAGAAGTGCAATGAATTGATCACATCAAAAGAGGTGTTGGCCCATTTCAACCCAGCACTACCAATTCGGTTGGCACGTGATGCATCACCCTATGGTATTGGAGCGGTGCTGTCGCACAAATTCCCAGACGGGTTGGAGAGGCCAGTAGCCTTTGCGTCTCGGTCACTAACCTCAGTCGAGCGCAACTACGCCCAGATCGACAGGGAGGCCCTCAGCCTAGTATCGGGAGTAAAAAAATTCAACCACTATCTGCATGGGCAAAGTTCACCTTGCTGACTGACCACCAATCACCTGTCTCCATCTTTAATCCAAAGAAGGGCGTTCCGGTGATGACTGCACAACGGCTACAAAGGTGGTCCCTTTTTCTAGGGGCGAACCAATATGAAATAGAATATAAGGGCATGAAACAGCATGGAAACGCTGATGGGCTATCACGCCTGCCACTGCCTACTGTGGAGGAAGCACCAGCAGTGGACCCTATCGAAATATTTTATTCGTCGATAATTGAACGATTGCCAGTAACTAACGCGGATATAGAGAAGGAGACCCACAATGATTTGACGGTGAAGGGATGGCCAACACATGGCGTCTCACTGTTGCCAGCATTCTCATCCAGAAGAGAACAGCTGTCAGTATGCCAGGGGACAGTGATGTGTGGATCCCGAGTGGTAATTCCACCCAAGTTAAGGGAGAGAGTGCTCAATGAGCTTCACGAAGGCCATCTGGGAGGGGTGAAAATGAAAAGCCTTGCTAGGGCTTATGTGTGGTGGCCGGGGATCGATCAACAAATCGAGGACCTAACAAAGAGCTGCTCAGGATGCCAGAAGGTCGAAAATGCACCACCACATGCTCCTCTACACCCATGGGAGTGGCCCTCCTCTCCATGGCAACGGGTGCACATTGATTTTGCTGGTCCATTCATGGACTCAATGTTCTTAATAGCAGTGGATGCACACTCGAAATGGCCTGAGGTGAACAAAATGTCCACAACCACTACAGAGAAAACGATTGCAGTCCTACGGACCATATTTGCCAGGAACGGCTTGCCAGAGCAGATTTGCTCTGATAATGGACCACAGTTTGTGTCCGAAGAGTTTCGGAAATTTATGAGAAGGAATGGGGTAAGGCATTACACATCCACCCCGTATCATCCAGCCACAAATGGATTGGCTGAGAGGTTCGTACAAACCTTTAAAAAGGCGATAAGGGCCATGTGCGATGATGAAATTCCACTACAGCATAAGGTGGACAATTTCCTGTTAGCCTACAGAAATGCGACACATGCAGTTACCAACCAGACCCCGGCCATGATGTTCTTTAACCGAAGGTTGAGATCTCGTCTGGATTTGCTCAGACCAAATGTGCGAAGAAATGTTGAGGATAAGCAATTCCAGCACATCAATGAGAAGCCGACAAGGAGCTTCAATGTAGGACAACCAGTCTTGGCCCGCGACTACCGAACAGAGAAATGGCAACCCGGAACGATATGCACACGGTAGGGGCCATTAATGTACACAGTGGATGTCAGGGAGAACATTGTGAGACGCCACGTCGACCAGATCCTAGCGTCACAGGAACGAGTCAACCCCATGTCTCGCGTACCTGGGGATGAACCCGACATACCGGCAGCATCTACCTCAGAAACAGTAGCAGCGGAAACTGATGAACTAACCGATGAAAGGGGGCCAGAATCGCCTCCGCACCAAGAACAAGAACCTCAGGAAAGGCGCTATCCAGAAAGGATCAGGAAGCCGCCCCAAAGACTGAATCTATAAATGGACTATTTCAGTTTAATGTGCATGTTAAAGTGTTAACTGTTATTTGAATGTTATGGGTACTGTTAATCTAAAAGGGGAGGAATTGTAGTGTATGTACCTTTAAGAGAGAACTACTTTTACAGCTCCTGTATACTGTAGTACCGGCAGTGACCACACCTGTATATAAGCCTTGAGCATGCCTCTGTACTGTCAGTCTTTAGACTACCCTCCTCCAGTAAACACCTGTTGATTGTTAACTTACAGCCTCCGTCTAGTTATTGGGAAAACATCATACTTTAAGAATCACGGATTCAACATAAAGCACTTTGGGATGTCCTGTCGTGAAAGGCGCTATATAAATGCAAGTCTTTCTTTTCTTTTATCTCTCTTCTTGCGATCCATTGGGTCAGTGGGATCAGGAGTGGGAAACAGGGAAATGGGTGACTTGCCAGACCCAATCTCCCCACTGACAGTTACATTTGCCAGCCTTCCCAGCTGGTGCGGGGTGGGAGGGGGGGTGAATATTGAGGTTGTGGTGAGAATCTGGCAGCAGGCCTTGCTATCTGATTTTCCTCCCTTTTCTGCCATCCGCTTCCTGCCCAATTTGGGGTGGGAAACCCGTGAAAATTCCAGGTCACTGTAGCACACGACATTAGCATTTTAATATTTAACAATGATTGACACTTCAGTAAGTATAGCATCGAGTGCAACACCAATCTACATTAACAGTCAGCCTGCTAAAGTTTTCACTGAGGTCTGGAATAGGCTACTCCTGGCTGCTCCACGAGCTTATCGTATTCAGGAAACCTTCCTAACACGATAAAGATCCCCCTTTACGAGTACCGTAAAGGGCAGAAGCAATATGAAGTTAACGCCCATTTTAAAGGTTACTACATTTTCCCACAAGCACAAGATTTGTGAACATTTTGCAGCCTTTCATTGATGGGATCCCTGAAATGAATCATAACCACTTAAGTTCATTAGCCCCAGTCACCTAGTTCCTGTTTGTGTACAGCTTTTCTTGAAGCCATTCTTCATTCTTGACTTATCGTCTCAATCAGGATACGATGAATAATAACAAAGGCCGAAAGAAAAGTATTCCACAGACACTTGAGAGACATAAATGTGAAATTTAAATTACTGTTTCGCAGAAAAGCTTGGCTGGGAAACAGTTTGCATTAGCCGTTCATGTGCTGCAGCAGCCTTGCACCATTTTAAAAATAAGACATAGCCTTATATTTTCCTACCATGTAAACAGTAAAGCTATCTGTTAACGGGCAGTCTTTTGTAGCCACATACTCTAAGACACTGAACGCACTTTATAAAATCAGTTTTACTAAACGGAGATTGGCTTATTAAAAGGTTCCTGCTTCACAGCAATACTAACAGAATAAATGGCAGATCGATTTGAACACTGGACCAGACTGTGGAAGCCCCAACGTATGTGGTTTCAGACTCAAACTGCAGATTTCAGCGGCAGTATGTGGCTATATGTTGCTTAGGATTATATAATGAGGGAATAATTTCTCCCTGAAAGGGACAATGTTTAGAAGCTTTGGGAAAGTGTATTCAAAACTGGGCAAAGGAGTGTGGTTATCCAGAGGGTCATAGTTTTAGATGTTTTACACAAGTTAGTTTATTGAAAACGGTTAGTGATAATTTCCTGCTCTCTCTCTCTCTCTTTCTGAAGCTGCAGGCATTGGACTTTCTTAAACCACCTCAACTCCCTCCTGGGCAACTGCTTCATGATCTCTTCCTTCTCCTTCTTCATCATCATCCTCATCAGCGTCTGGAAGGACTAAGCCTTTTTGAATAGTGCAGTAGTTCAGCACACAGCAGGCCACAATTATTGCCAATCCCATTGCTGAACTCTATCAGATCTACCAAGGGAATGAAACAATTGGGCCTAGAAATTCAGTTGTTAGCGCCAGCCGCTAGCGCCTTAGGAGGAGGAGAAGTGGGGCGCTAGCGGCTGGCGCTAACAACTGAATTTCTGGGCCCAATTGTTTCATTACACACCACAATATACAAAGTCCCACAACCATATCAAAAAATCACTTCAAGTAAACTACTTTTAACCAGAGCCTGAAAACTTCTTCAACAAACAAGTAATACCAGTTCAATGCCAGTCCTATTGGCACTCTAATAACTCCTCGTCTTCACTTGATGTTATCCAACCATATAATAAGATTTAGCGGCGGCGCAAAATCGTAGCGCCCGCTCAGCTGCGCGTGCAGATCCTGACGTCATTTCATGGTGCAACGCCCTTGGTGCGCCCCGAACTGGAACTTCAGTGGCGCCGCCCTTATGTGCGACTGGTAGAGGGGAACAGTTCCCAGTCGCTGCGGGGGGCGCTAATTAAAGGGGACTCCTCCTGCAGCATAAGTGGCAGCCATTTTGTTCCACTCCTTCTTTGTGAGAGACGGATATTTGGAGAGAGACAAAGGGAGAGAGCTTTCTGGTTTGACTCAATGCTCGCACAGGTACTTGTGGCTTCAGGCCAGAGCTTTTCACTTAGATTTAACTTTCAGTGTCATAGCCTTGTTTCGAAACATATAATGGGGGCTGCAATGGGTGGAAACGTTAGCTTACAGCATTGCATTCAAAAGGCTCAGAGACGCCGTGAGAGAGTGCCAGTCATGGCCAGACGGAGAAGGGTCAACAGGCATCGGCACAGGAGGCCTTACCCACCCAGGGTATACCGCCAGCAGTTCTCATATCTGAACATGTCTGAGGAGCAGTGTGTTCGGAGGCTGCGATTCAGAAGGGAGGTGGTCACTGAGATCTGCCACCTGCTTCGCAGAGATCTGCAGCCACAGCTGAGGAGCAGGACGTCTCTGTCGGTGGCAGTGAAGGGGACGGTGGCTCTCAACTTCTAAGCCACCGGCTCCTTCCAATCTGCTACTGGGGACATTTCCAACATCTCCCAGTTCGCGGTACATTGCTGCATCCGCCAGGTGATGAATGCCCTTTTCAGAAGGAGACGTCAGTTCATCTCCTTCCCCATGACCCTGGACAAGCAGCAAGAGCGTGCAATGGAATTTGCAGCATTAGCGGGCTTCCCCATGGTGCAGGGCACCATTGACTGCACGCATGTGGCTTTGCGGGCAACTCTAGAGAATGCCGAGGATTACCGCAACCGGAAGGGCTACCACTCGCTCAACGTGCAGTTGGTGTGTGACCACAGGCAGCTCATGATAGCTGTCAATGCCCGCTTTCCAGGCAGCAGCCACGATGCCTTCATCCTGCGCCAGACTTCTGTGGCAGACATTTTCGAAGCCCAGCCTCACCCACGAGGACGGCTTCTCAGGGACAAAGGCTATCCTTTGTGCACCTGGCTGATGACCCCGCTCCGTGCGCCCAGCACCCCTGCTGAAGAGCGATACAATGACAGCCATCAAGCAACCAGGAACATCATTGAGCACACAATCGGCGTGCTCAAGCAATGGTTCCACTGTCTGGATCATTCCGGGGGAGCCCTACAGTACTCGCCTGAGCGAGTCTCCCATTTCGTTGTAGTGTGCTGCATGTTGCACAACCTGGCTATCCGCAGGACTCAGCCACTGCCAGCAGACATTAGTGGACCACCAGAGGAGGAGGAGGAGGAGGAGGAGGAGCACCAGCACGGGAGGGAGGCACAAAGTGCAAGGGCCGTCCGTCGGCGGCTTATTGCAACTCGGTGCTAGGCCCCCTCTCAGGGAATGGCTTGTGCCAATGAAAGAAGATGAATGTAGCCGCTCCGCAAGCCCTCAGCCGGTCAAGGCAACAAATACTTCCAAAAGCAAACATGGACAGTGCGATTCATGAAAAATTATTACTGTGCAAACTCTGTGCCCTTCCCGCATGACAAACTAATTCAGAGAAACCCCCCAAAAAACAGTCAGAGACATAACTGGCTCTCACAACCTTCAGAAAATGCAAAAAGCAGTTAAACAAAAATGACCATGATCCTCGGCCTTTATAAAAAACAAACACAACAGTCTCGGCCTTCATATATAAAAGAACACAGCAGTCTCGGCCTTCATATATAAAAGAACACAACAGTCTCGGCCTCATATATAAAAGAACACAACAGTCTCGGCCTTCATATATAAAAGAACACAATGGTCTCGGCCTCATATATAAAAAAACACAACAGTCTCGGCCTTCATATATAAAAGAACACAACCGTCTCGGCCTTCATATATAAAAGAACACAACAGTCTCGGCCTTCATATATAAAAGAACACAACAGTCTCGGCCTTCATATATAAAAGAACACAACAGTCTCGGCCTCATATATAAAAGAACACAACGGTCTCGGCCTCATATATAAAAAAATCATTTGGCCACACCTACTTTTTCCCCTGCGAGGGTGATCCGTCTCGCTTCCGCGACTGGCCCCTTCCCGCCCTGCAGCTCCTCTTCAATGGGACCCCAGTGGCTGCAGCAAGGCTGGGGGAAGGCTGCTGAGGGTCAGATGGTGAGACGGCAGATGCCCTTGGGGGTCGGCCTGGACCAGCTCTGGGCCTGGAGGGGCCGGCTGCTGACTGCTCCAACTCTGCTTGGGCGGCAGCAGTCTGTCCTACGGGTGGTGGCAGCTGCAGTGGAGGAGTGACAGTGTTGGCTGCAGGAATGCTGCCAACCTGACAGAGCACAGGCACTCCCTGATCGGCTGATACACTGGCACTCGCACGGGCCAGCACTGCAGCATGTGCAGCAATCTGCTGAAGCACAGACTGCTGGGCTGCTGCAGCGCAGCGAGTGCCCCGGCGATGCCTGGCCGATCCAGCGAGGGTGGCAGCAGTTAGTGCCCATGTGGTCCTGGTCTGTGTCTGCATGACACCAGCCAGTGAATGCACTGCACGACTGAGCACTTGGCTGGAAGCCACCTGTGATGCAGCGGAGTCCTGCAGACTCCTAGCCTGTGCTGCCGCGAAGTCCTGCAGACTCCTGGCCTGTGCTGCACTGAATTCTTGCGGACTCCTGGCCTGTGCTGCCCCGAATTCCTGTACACTCCTTGCCAGTGACTCTATGGAGTCAGGCATCCTTGCCACTGCAGCCATGAGCTCAGTGTGCCTGCGCTCAGCCTGGACGCCCATTTCCGCAAGGAGCCTAGAAGTAAGGGGAATTAGGGGTTACGGGGAGCGGGCAGGAAATCGGACATGAGGTTAGGTTCAGATCGGTCATGGCCCTGTGGGTGGTGGAGCGGGCCCAGGGGCCGTGTAGCATGGCCCTGCTCCTACTTCTTGTGTTCTAATTCTGTGTTAGATTTCAGGAGATGGTTCTATTCACAGGGATTAGTGGAGACCTCGGGAACAGGCTGCCAGCTAGGAGTCCTTCAAGAGTAAATTGGGCCTGTTCCTGGCTGGGGTGGAGATCACTTCTTACAGAAGGTAAGTACTGTAGGGAATACAGGGACAGAGTGATCTCCTGGACGAGTTTCGATCGCCTAGATGGGTCGGAGAGGAATTTCCCAGATTTTTTCTCCCAAATTGGCACATTGGGTTTTTTAACTGGTTTATCGCCTCTCCCGGGAGATCACATGGGTTCGGGTGGGATGGAGAGTGAAAGTAGATTTGAGGTTAGGATCAGATCAGCCATGATCTTATTGAATGGTGGAGCAGGCTCGAGGGGCCGATTGGCCTATTCCTGCTCCTATTTCTTATGTTCTTATGTTCTTATGAGCCGCACCTCCTCTGCGCTCACCGTAGCAGGACTGGAGGCCGCACTCACCCTCCGGGGAGAAGGCCGCTGAGCTTCCCCACCCCTCCCGCGTTGCTGCAGCCCGCTGGGCCCCGGAGCTTCACTCTCTTTCGACCCTTCCCCCCTGCTCCCCTCCAGGGAAGACGTGTCCCCATCATCGCCATGGGCTGCCTCGGCTGAGGGTGGCACTGATGGTCCGGCTTCCTCTTCCTCCTCCTCGCCTTCCGATTCACTCACAGTGCCAGCTTGAGGGCCCGCCTCCTCACCTGGCAATTCACCATCTGAAAGCAGGGAGGCACAACAGTTGCTTCAGAGTGAGGACAGAGCGGCAGCGAGGGAGGCATGAGTGCTGCTATGCACTGCATTGGTTCGATAGTGGCAAAGGATGCTGGTGTGAGGTGCAAGTGGAAAGAGAGAGGTCAAAAAGGTGATGCCCTTACCATTGGCGCCCAGAACAGGGTCGGCATCTCCACTGGTGACGGGGCCAATCAGCCGGCCTGACATAATGCGCTCCACACGCTACTCCAGGTCGCTGAGCTCTTTGAGGTAAGGACGGCCTCCCCCGGTCTGTCGCTGCTGCCTTCAGTTGTGCGCCAGCTTGCCCGGCAAGAGAAAGGACGGCCTCTAAGTACAGTGTGAAGCCCTCATCTTGCCTGCACTGCCTCCCATGATGGAATAGCCCTGACAGTGTCAAGCCCTCATCTTGCCTGCACTGCCTCCCATGGTGGAATAGCCCTGACAGTGTGAAGCCCTCATCTTGCCTGCACTGCCTCCCATGGTGGAATAGCCCTGACAGTGTGAAGCCCTCATCTTGCCTGCACTGCCTCCCATGGTGGAATAGCCCTGACAGTGTGAAGCCCTCATCTTGCCTGAACTGCCTCCCATGGTGGAATAGCCCTGACAGTGTGAAGCCCTCATCTTGCCTGAACTGCCTCCCATGGTGGAATAGCCCTGACAGTGTGAAGCCCTCATCTTGCCTGCACTGCCTCCCATGGTGGAATAGCCCTGACAGTGTGAAGCCCTCATCTTGCCTGCACTGCCTCCCATGGTGGAATAGCCCTGACAGTGTGTAAAGTCCTGAATTTGCAAGTGATTTTCATGACAGTCCCATAGCTGCTGGATGAGGGCTGGGTATTAGGGCTTTCAGGTCCCTTTGCCCATAAAGTGAGGTGCACATGCAGGGATGAGGAGGATAATGGAAAGGGTACTCACCCTGACAACCCGAGTGAGGCCGTTGAACTTTTTTCTGCATTGAATTGGAGTCCTGCCAACCACGCTGTTGGAGGTCACCCTGTTTGCCACCTCCCTCCAGGCTTTCCGATACTCGTTGGGCAGCGGCCTCCTGCCACCTTCAGGGAAGAGGACAAGGCGCCTGCGCTCCACTGCGCCAACCAGTACCCTCAGGTCACCCTCGCTGAAGCGCTGCGCTCTCTCCCTGGCCTTCTCCATTGTCCTGGGCATTGACCTGTTGAAGCAGCAGTGGTCAGGCCTTGATTCAGGGCTGCAGTGTGCAGGGCGTGGCAGCCAAACAAATCCACCCTCCCCCTTTAAGAGCTGACCGGCGCCAGAGTGTCTGCCTTCAATCAGCAACTCGCCGCACCTGCGCTGCGCCCGCCCTCGGTGGTAGCACCCCGGCTCGCCGGCTTAGCGCCTTATGATAGTCGTGCATCGCCTGCTTTAGCGCAGCAGCAACCTCTTGGGGCGATGCAACTGAATACCGGTGAAGGTGGCGCTAAGTTGCGCCGGGCGCAAAATTTAGCGAACGCCCGGCTGTAGCGCCCCAAACGTGGCTATACTGAATTTCTAGGCTTTGGTAGTCTGCAACAAAACAAAAGCAACATACTGCGGATGCTGGAAATCTGAAATAAAAACAGAAAATGCTGGAAATATTCAGCAGGTCAGGCAGTATCTGTGGAGCGAGAAATAGAGTTAACGTTTCAGGTCGATGACCTTGTGTCAGAACTGGAAAAAGTTAGAGATGTAACAGGTTTTAAGCAGGTAAAGAGGCAGGTAAAGGGGGGAGGGGAGGAAAGAACAAAAGGGAAAGCCTGTACTCCAAGGGCCTCATTATACTTCTTGTCCTCTGCTGAGAGTGGATGCCTTTGAATGGTCAGCAGCCAGGGGTGCAGGAGGTTTGCATGCTCTTCAATCAATCTGGTTAGAGTCTTTTGGCTCATCAATGCAGGGATGGTTAATTGACAAACTATAAACGAATCTTGACAGCTTCCTAAGCAGTTGAAATTAATGTGCAAAATTATGTTGAGCATCACACACTAGCTGCACATTAATCAAATGAAACTTATTCCACTTCACAAAGTTGAAGGGGTTATTGTACGGGAATATAACCCGTTCAATAGCACTCTGTACCTGGGGAAGTCCTGCTGGTGTATAAAAGTTGAATGCTCATTCTCTTTGCTTTTTAGTATCCATTGAGAATGCGAAGGATTGAGATGTTTACCTGAACAGAATAACTGTAACCTTTTTAATACAGTGGTGCACAGCTAACTGACTGATGTAACTGAGGTGACCTGAAGCACTCTAGGGGAACCCAGTTACATAAGAATTCAAGGCTCTGGTCGCTTTTCCAGCCACTGATAATGCGGTGCTCCTTGTTGATGTGGGGTGTAATTATTCAGCCAGCAGATGGCATAACTCTCCAATAGCCTCCGGGGAGAATAAAAGAAAAAGAAAGAAAGACTTGCATTTATATAGCGCCTTTCACGACCACCGGACATCTCAAAGCGCTTTACAGCCAATGAAGTACTTTTGGAGCCTAATCACTGTTGTAATGTGGGAAACAGCCATCTAAAGGTGTGAGAAGGCAAGGTATGACCGCCAAGATCAGTAAATCCTGTTGAATGTGTATCTATGGGTTGGCTATAGATGGTTTCTGCGATGCTTTACACTCCTTGACTCCATCCTGGCCTCCTGTGCATTCTTGCCAACCTCCCTTTCGTGACAAAGCAATAGGGTATTATTTCCCCCTAAATGTTGTTATTTTTTTTGTACTCATGTTAAATTTCAGGTGTGCCTAGGAACTAAAAAGGCTCCCAAGATCGCAGTCACTTGTCAGTCTCTGAAAGACATGCAGGTAAGAAATTACTCCAGAAACTATGGCCTCTGCTTTGGTCTACTGCCTCTGGGACACTGTACTGACCTTCACAGAACCACTTTTGCAGTGGTGCTGTTTCCTAGAATGGGGAGGGGGTGGTGCGGGGGGTGATGCGGGGGGTGGTGGTGCGTGGGGTGGGTATAGTGGTGGGAACAGAAGGGTCATAAAACCATGACCACCTTCCGCTACTTGCATTTAACAGGATGGGCCCAGGCATGGCGGCCTAAGTCAGTGGCTGGTTCGCATGAGCAGAGTAATGATGGGCAGTTTCCGGGGCAGGGTTGAGGCAGAACACCTTGCTGCCCCATTTCCCTTTGTTTACCGCCGTTAAACGGCCCAAAGAGTCTTGTTTTTCCAATTTATTTTTCATTAAGAAGTGCTTAGATTCCACAGCCAACATACGTACACAATAGAAGTACAAGAGGCAAGAGATATGCGGGCTACCTGAGCTTTAGAATACAAACAAGCTTCATAAAGCTTCATAAAGGAGATCTCTGCTGCTGGTACAAAGCAAATGGGAAACAGATGCCCTCGCTCCCTCTGATATTGACCTATGTTGGCAAAATGCCAGAATTCTCAGTGCAGCACTGAACATGCAAAGCAAAAACTGCAACAGAATTGTTAACTTGTGAGGTAAACTACCTCCTTGCATAATGACTGCTGATTGTTTGATCGTGTAAAAAAAAGAAATGGTCAGATTCTTGGCTCAAACAAGGATTGTGGCACAAAAATGAAAGTGATTTGAATGGATCTGCAGTGAGGACTTCAGTAATGAACAAGCTGAATGACCTTCATCTAATCTTTGTAAACGAGAGCAGAGCAGCCCAACCTGCAGCCCTGGGGCAACATCCAATCCCCGAAATAACAACAGAAAATGCTGGAAAAACTCAGCAGGTCAGGCAATTTGAGTTGACGTTTCGGGCCGAAACCCTTCTTCAAAACTGGAAAGAAAAGAAAATAGATCGAAGGCAGGGCTGCGATCGAACAAACGAAGTAAAAGAGACAATAAAAGGTATTCGAAACCAGACGAGATGGTAATAGGCCAGTGGAGACAAAAGACAGCTGAGATTAGGTGTGAAGTGTACCGGCAGGATAAGAGGCAGCTGCCAGGTGGGAGAGAGAAACAAAAGGAAAGGGGGTGGGGGGGAGGGAAAACCCAAAACAAAGGGGTGGAAAAAATTATAAGTAAAAAAGTAATAGGGACCGAGGTTATGATCTGAAATTGTTGAACTCGATATTGAGTCCGGAAGACTGCAAAGTGCCTAATCGGAAGATGAGGTGCTGTTCCTCGAGTTTACGTTGAGCTTCCGTGGAACAATACAAGAGGCCAAGGACGGTGAGGTCTGAGTGGGAATGGGGCGATGAATTAAAATGACAGGCGATCGGAAGCTCGGGGTCACCCTTACGGACTGAACGGAGGTGTTCCGCAAAGCGGTCACCCAATCTGCATTTGGTCTCCCCAATGTAGAAGAGACTGCATTGTGAGCAGCGAATACAGTATACTAGTTTGCAAGTACAAGTAAATCGCTGTTTCACCTGGAAGAGGTGTTTGGGGCCCTGGACAGTGGGAAGGGGGGAGGTATAGGGGCAGGTGTTACATCTCCTGCGCTTGCATGGGAAGGTGCCAGGCGAAGGGGAAGGGCTGTTTGGGGTGATAGAAGAGTGGACTAGGGTGTCTCGGAGGGAGCGGTCCCTACAGAATGCTGAAAGGGGAGGGGAGGGGAAGATGCGTTTGGTGGTGGGATCACTTTGGAGGTAGCGGAAATGGCGGAGGATGATCCATTGAATGTGGAGGCTGGTGGGGTGAAAGGTGAGGACAAGGGGAATGCTATCGTGGTTCTGGGAGGGAGGGGCAGGGGTGAGGGCAGGAGTGCGGGAGATAGAACGGACATGGTCGAGGGCCGTGTCAACCACGGTAGAGGGGAATCCTCGGTTGCGGAAAAAGGAAGACATGTCGGAAGCACTGGTGTGGAAGGTGGCATCGTCGGAGCAGATACAGCGGAGACAGAGAAACTGGGAGAATGGAATAGAGTCCTTACAGGAGGCGGGGTGGGAGGAAGTGTAGTCCAGGTAGCTGTGGGAGCCCCGAGCCCTGGCAACCTGGCCGTCAAAGCCCAGACAACTCAGGCCTACTTGCACTTCCATTTCTTATAGGCAGTTTAAATTTTGTAGGCCTGGGGGTTTGGAAAGGGTTGTTTGTGCTGCTGTTGTTTCATTGGTGGATAAATCCTAAATCAAAACACCAAGATCTGTTGGTGTGAGTAGGTTGAGATATATGCAAATTAATGAGAACAGGCATTTAAACTTTACCTCAACTTGAGCACAAAATTCAAGGCTGACACTCCCAGTGCAGTGCTGAGGGAGTGCTGCACTGTTGGAGGTGCCGTCTTTCGGATGAGACGTTAAACCGAGGCCCCATCTGCTCTCTCAGGTGGACGTAAAAGATCCCATGGCACTATTCGAAGAAGAGCAGGGGAGTTCTCCCTGCTGTCCTGGCCAGTTTTTATCCCTCAACCAACATAACAAAAACAGATGATCTGGTCATTTATCACATTGCTGTTTGCGGCATCTTGCTGTGCACAAATTGGCTGCCACGTTTCCTACATTACAACAGTGACTACACTTCAAAAGTACTTCATTGGATGTAAAGCGCTTTAGGACATCCGGAGATTGTGAAAGGCGCGATATAATTACAAGTCTATCTTTCTTTCTTCTTACATGTGGGCCCCAGGCTCGATGGTACACATCTATGCGGCTCATGAAGTTAAAAGCTCAGACACCCTAGAGCTCGAAAACAAACGGCAGTGAAGGCCGAGATTCAAACTCGCGGCTTCTAGTTGTGAAAGCAATGCACTAGTACCATAGTTAAAGAAAACAGAAAGAAAGAACTAGCATTTAAAGAGCACCTTTCACAAACTCAGGATGTCCCAATGTGCTTTACAACCAATGGAGTACTTCTGAGGTGTAGCCACTGTCGCAGTGTTGTTCCTGGGACATAGGGACAGAGAACATTGGACGCGATATTGACGGGGAGGCGGAGGAGCTCAGTAGCGGGTGAAGAACCCAGCAAAGGCCTATTCCCGACCCTATCCTGCCCGTCGGGCGGGGCGCGGGGCACTTTAAAAACGAGGCCATTGTGTTTCTTCACTGCAGTTTCCATCACTTTGTGGTTGTCTGCCCACTTTCTTGTACGCATCAGCCTGAGGTGTAGTTTTCCAGCACAGATTGTTTTGCCATTTTATTATCAAAGCTCTGAAAGCACTGATTGTGTAACATGACAAAAGGCTGAGAAATCTCTCAAACAAATGAATTGCTGAGCTCTGACTATATTTCTCTGCGAGCGGGAGCTGTCTTTGAACAGAAGGATCACTGTGATCCAACAAGCTCTGCCTCTGACTGAAACACAAAATGCTGGGAGCACTCAGCAGGTCAGTCAGTCAGCGTCTGTGGCGAGAACAGACAGATTAACATTTCAGGTGGAAGCCCATCAACAGAACTGGAGGATATTACAGAAGATGAACAGCATTTAAAAAGCAACAGAACAAAGGGAAGGGAGAGCGAAAAAACAAACACACACCCGCACCCTCCCCACACACACCCGCACCCTCCCCACACACATTCACACACACCCACACTCACCCTCACCCCCACACACCCGCACCCTCCCCACACACATCCACACACACCCACACACATTCACACACACCCACACTCACCCTCACCCACACACACCCACACCCTCCCCACACACATCCACACACACCCACACACATTCACACACACCCACACTCACCCTCACCCACACACACCCACACCCCCCCACACACACCCACACTCACCCTCACCCACACACACCCACACCCCCCTACACACACCCACACTCACCCTCACCCACACACACCCACACCCCCTACACACACCCACACACACCCACACCCCCCTACACACACCCACACTCACCCACACCCACACACACCCACACACATTCACACACACCCACACTCACCCACACCCACACCCCCCTACACACACATCCACCCACACACATCCACAACCACCCACACTCACCCTCACCCACACACACCCGCACCCTCCCCACACACATCCACACACACCCACACACACCCACACCCCTACACACACCCACACACACCCACACCCCTACACACACCCACACCCCTACACACATCCACACACACCTACACACACCCACACTCACCCACACACAACCCCCCACACACACCCACACTCACCCACACACATCCACACTCACCCTCACACACACACTCACACACACACACTCACCCTCACACACACACACCCACAATCACACTCACACACTCACATACACACCCACACACACCCACACTCACCCTCACACACCCACACTCACCCTCGCACACACACTCACACTCACACACTCACACACACACTCACACTCACACACTCACACACACACTCACTCACACACACCCACACTCACCCTCACACACACACTTACCCTCACACTCACATACACACTCACACACACGCACTCACCCTCACACACACACTCACCCTCACACACACACACACACTCACCCTCATACACACACACCCACACTCACCCTCACACACACACTCACATACACACCCACACACCCACACACACCTTCACACACACACCCACACTCACCCTCACACAAACACTCACATACACACCCACACACACACCCACACACCTTCACACACACACCCACACACCCACACTTACCCTCACACACACACTCACACACACACACACACTCACAGCCCCACACACCCACACTCACCCTCACTCACACACACACTCACTCACTCACTCACACACACACACACCCACACCCACCCTCACACACACACGCTCACTCACACACACACATACTCACTCACTCACTCACCCGTGGCATGCTCCTCCTGCACTATGTGGGAAATCAGGGACACTTCCTGTGTCCCTGACGACCATATGTGTGGGAAGTGTATCCAGCTGCAGATACTGACAGACTGCATTGCAGCGCTGGAGCTACGAATGGATACATACTGGAGCATTTGCGATGCTGAGGACATCGTGGATATCACATTTAATCAGTTGGTCACACCGTAGGTAAATGCTGCACAGGCAGGAAGGGAATGGGTGACCGCCAGGCAGAGTAGTAGGCGCAGGCAGGTAGTGCAGGGGTCCCCTGTGGCCATCCCCCTCTCAAACAGATATACCACTTTGGATATTGTTGGGGAGGATGGCTTATCGGGGGAAGGCAGCAGCAACCAACTTCCTGGCTCCATGGGTGGTTCTGCTGCACGGGACGGGAGGAAAAAGAGCGGGAGAGCTATAGTGATAGGGGATTCTATTGTAAGGGGAATAGATAGGCGTTTCTGCGGCCACAAATGAGACTCTAGGATGGTATATTGCCTCCCTGGTGCAAGGGTCAAGGATGTCTCGGAGCAGCTGCATGGCATTCTGGAGGGGGAGGGTGAACAGCCAGTTGTCGTGGTGCATATAGGTAAAAAACGGGATGAGGTCCTAAAAGCTGAATATAGGGAGTTAGGAGGTAAATTAAAAAATAGGACCTCAAAGGTAGTAATCTCAGGATTGCTACCAGTGCCACGGGCTAGTCAGAGTAGAAATAGAAGGATATTTCAGATGAATACGTGGCTAGAAGAAAGGTGCAAGGGGGAGGGATTCAAATTCCTGGGACATTGGAACCGGTTCTGGGGGAGGTGGGACCAGTACAAACTGGACGGTTTGCACCTGGGCAGGACCGGGACCGATGTCCTAGGGGGAGTGTTTGCTAGTGCTGTTGGGGAGGGTTGAAGCTAAAATGGCAGGGGGTTGGGAACCTGTGCAGGGAGACAGAGGAAAGGGAAGCAAGGATAGAAGCAAAAGACAGGAAGGAGAAAAGCAAAAGTGGAAGTCAGAGAAATCAAGGGTGTAAATCAAACATGGCCGCAGTAAACAATAATTCTAAAAGGTCTAAGAGTGTTAAAAAAAGGCTTTGTGTCTTAATGCGAGGAGCATTCATAATAAGATGGATGAATTAGCTGCACAAATAGATGTGATATGATATCATTGAGATTACGGCGACATGGCTCCAGGGTGACCAAGGCTGATAATTTAACATCCAGGGGTATTCAATATTCAGGAAGGACAGGCAAAAAGGAAAAGGCGGTGGGGTAGCATTGCTGGTTAAAGAGGAGATTAACACAATAGTAAGGAAGGATATTAACTCTGATGATGAGGAATCTGTATGGGTAAGCTGAGAAATACCAAGGGGCAGAAAACGTTAGTGGGAGTTGTATACAGACCCCCAAACAGTAATGCTGAGGTTGGGGATGGCTTTAAATGGGAAATTAGAGATGCGTGCAATAAGGGCACAGCAGTTATTATGGGTGACTTTAATCTACATATAGATTGGTCTAACCAAATTAGTAACAATACTGTGGAAGAGGAATTCCTGGAGTGTATACGGGATGGTTTCCTGGACCAATATGTCGAGGAACCAACTGGAGATCAGGCCTTCTTAGACTGGGAATTATGTAATGAGAAAGGATTAATTAGCAATCTTGTTGTGCGAGGCCCCTTGGGGAGGAGCGATCATAATATGATAGACTTCATCATTAAGATGGAGAGTGAAGTAGTTGATTCAGAGACTTGGGTATGGAATTTAAATAAAGGAAACTATGATGGTATGAGGCGCGAGTTGGATAGGATGGATTGGGGAATGTTACTTAAAGGGTTGACGGTGAATAGGCAATGGCAAATATTTAAAGATCGCATGGATGAACTACAGAATTTGTTCATCCCTGTTTGGCATAAAAACAAAACAAAAAAGGTGACTCAACATTGGCTAACAAGGGAAATTAGGGATAGCATAAGATCCAAGGAG